>NW_017731592.1:243790-270789 GCF_001890085.2 Hipposideros armiger
TTGTAATGGTTAATTTTGGATATCAACTTGAGTGAGCCTAGATTAAACATTATTTCTAGGAGTCTCTATGAGGACGTTTCAAGATGAGATTAGCATTTGAATCAGTAGATTCAATAAAGTATTGGGTTGTCAGAAAAGTCATGATGTATTTTTTCTATGTTTTTCATGACAAAAACGTGTCATGACTTTTCCAACAACCCAATAGCTTGCCCTCCCCAATGTGGGGGTACCATCTAATCTGTTGAGGCCTGAACAGAACAAAAGGCAGAAGAAGGAGTAATTTGGACCCTTTTTCCTGTCTCAGTTACTGAGCTGGGACATCCCATCTCATCTTGTCTGGCCCTCAGACCAGGATTTACATCATCATCATCTGCTCTGGTTCTCAAGCTTTTAGACTGGGACTGAATGATACCACCTGCTTTCCTGGGTCTCCAGCTTGGAGATGGCTGATTGTGGGACTTTTCAGGCTCCATAATCACCTTAGCCAATTTCTCATAATAAATTTCCACATATACACATCACTCTCACTCACCCTCACATACATATCCTACTGAGTTTATTTATCTGGAGAGCTCTAGTACATTTGATTTCTCTCCCAAACATACTAATTCTCTCATTTTTGAGATGGAGTCAGGAAAAAAAGTTTTATTTTTAATGAGCATCCCAAGTGATTCTCATGATGAGGAAAGTTGCAAAGCTCTGACTTAAGCAAGCAATTTATCCTGGCTCTACCCATAGTTGGCTCAGTGAGTTTGACCAGGTCAAAAAACCTTTCTAAAATTCAGTTCTTCATAAGTATGGGGATTGTAGCAGAAACCAATGAGATATTCTCTAAGAAATGTCCATTGTGGACATCCTCTTTCCAAAAGAAAAGCTTTTGGATAGCCATAAAATTGATCTATGGAAAGCAAAGCCATATGGGAAAACTGAATTTTCATAAATGAGATTACTGGAAAAAGCTTAAGTATTTCATCAGGCGTGTCACACTTTCAATTAATTATCCCACTGTAGCATGAATGAGTTAAAAAAAAAAAAGTTAACCTTACAAAATAAAGGGAAAAAAGAAAAAAGACTGTCATTATCAGTGGGCTCAGGAAAGCAAGAATTAAAGTGCTTTTTTAAAGAACTAGATGTTTTATCATAATCCTTTACCCACTCAGAGTCTAACTGAACAATGTCAGAGCAGAAAGATAACGACCAGGAGAAACTGTTAAGAGATTCCTGGCTGTAATTACATTAGCTAATAGTTTCCAGATGCTGAAATCCAAAGCCACACAATTAGGAGAAAATTCCTGAAAAATTAGCCTCACTTGGAGAGTGTTGAACATGTAAATGAACGATGTTAGAAGCGAGGGTTGGTTTAGGACAGACTGACATGGGGAAAGGCAGATGAAGCCATTGGGTGCCTTACAGACATACTCTCTATCCTGTAAAACCAATACTAGCAACATACAAGATGCTTCCAGTGAATGACACCATCTGTGACTCATTAAAATAAAGGACAAGAATACAGGAGTTCTATGACTCCCACTCGCCACACTTTTGTCCTCACTCACCAGCACTTAGCATCACAGGGAGAACTAAACCTTCCATGTGGTAAACAAGCTCATTGTCCAGGAAGGGGCTGCTTAGGACTGAGGCAGCTGCTCAGGAATCGGCTTTCCAAGCTCATGTTTAAGATTTCTGGATTCATAGGCATGCCTTCATCGGCTCATTAAAAAATCCTCTTCCTTACCCTCCCTTACATGTTGCACATCTCCAGATGTTGTGGTACAACTTCAAAGCTGCCCTTCAGCCTAGCCAGATTTTATCTATGAGAGACTGTGAGCTGTGACAGAAGAGCCGAACCACAACTGACAGTCTTACTCAGTGGCAATTTAACCATTTTTCCTATTGACTGAAGGACTCCACTGAACTGCTCCATCCAAAGTCACAACAGGAGTAGAACATCTAATCCTAAAATTTATATGGAACCAAAAAGACTCCGAATAGTCAAAGAAATCTTGAGAAAGAACAAAATGGGAAGTATCACATCCCCCTGATATCAAGCTATACTACAAAGCTACAATAATCAAAACAGTGTGATATTGGCAGAAAAACAGACATACAGCTCAATGGAATAGAACAGAGAGCCCAGAAATAAATTCTCACTTATATGGTCAACTAACCTAGGACAAAGGGGGCAAGAATGGATAATGGGGTAAAGACAGTCCCTTCAATAAGTGGTGTTGGGAAAACTGGACAGATAGATACATGCAAAAAAATCAAACTGTACCACTTTCTTGCAACATACACAAAAATAAGCTCAAAATGGATTAGACTTAAATGTAATACCTAAAACCATACAACTCCTAGAAGAAAACATAGGTAATAAAGTCTGACATTGCTCTTAGCAATATTTTTTTGGATATGTCTCCTCAGGCAGGGCAAGAAAAGGAAAACTAAACAAATGGGACTATATCAAACTAAAAAGTTTTGCACGGTGAAGGAAACCAACAAAACAAAAAAGACGGGCCGGCCAAGTGGCTCATTAGTTAACAGTTGGCTTGGGTGCGCGAGCTCTGAGCAGCAGGGCTGCCGGTTTGGATCCCACATGGGCCAGTGACGCTGTGCCCTCTACAGCTAAGATGGTGAACAACAGCTCGACCTGGAGCTGGGCTGCTGTGAGTCGCCAGCAAGGCGTAGGCTACAGTGGGGTTGCAGTGGGCTGCCATAAGCTGCCGTGAGTGGCCGGCAGCTGGTGTGAGTGGCTGGCAGCTGGCATGAGCTGCCAGGAACTGCTGTGAGCGACCATCCAATGGCCAGCAGCCAATCTGCCTCAGCCAGGAAGAGTACAATGATCACAATACCAACATGGGCCAGTGAATCGATGTCCTCCATAACTAGACTGAAGAACAAAAGGACAGCAACTTGTCTGTTCCCCTTCCCCGATTCCCCAACTTGTTCCCTCCCCCAATTCCTCAATAAAATCTAAAAAAAAGACAACCAACTGAATAGGAGAAGATATCCATCAATGGTACATCCGATAGGGGGTTAATGTCCAAAATATTGGGTTGTCGGAAAAGTCATGACGCATGTTTGCGACAGATGGCACTAGTTCATTTTTGGAAGTACTAGAGTCACTCACATCTATGTTATTGCTATGTCATTTGACAGCTGACAGTTCTAGCTTCATTCTATAAAAAATTGAGTGATTTGGTTGAGTTTTGGAGATTTTACAGCAAGTTGAAGATGGAAGACCAAACTCTGCATTTTTGCCATATTTTACTGTTTTACTTCCATAAAGGGAGAAATGCGAGTCAAGCTTGTGAAAAGTTGCATAAAGTTTACAGTGACAATACTCTACAAGAATGTCAGTGCCAATGATGGTTCACGAAATTCCGTGCTGGTGATTTTGATCTCAACAACGCTCCTCGGTCAGGGAGGCCCACCAAGGTTGATGACAACAAAATAAAGGCATTGATCGAGTCAAACCCACATTACACAACACAAGAGATTGCAGCAACATTGAGCATCCATCATTCAAGTGTTCATGACCACCTGAAGAAGCTGGGATACATAAGCAAGCTCGATATTTGGGTTCCGCATAAGCTCAAAGAAGTTCACTTGACAGTGCATATAAACATCTGCAATATGCTCATTAAACGTGAGGAAAACGATCCTTTTTGAAGCAACTGATAACTGGTGATGAGAAGTGGATTGTTTACAATAATGTGGTGTGCAGACAGTCTTGGTCCCGACGTGATGATTCACCTCAAATGACTTCGAAAGCAGACATTCATCAGAGGAAGATTATGCTCTCAGTATGGTGGGATTTTAAAGGTGTCGTGTTTTTCGAGCTCCTACCAAGAAACCAAACAATCAATTCGAATGTGTATTGTCGGCAATTGAATAGTTTGAACGAATCAATCATCCAGAAACGTCCAGAGCCTGTTAATTGTAAAGGAGTTGTGTTCAATCATCACAACGTGAGATCACACACAAGTTTGATCAGCCGTCAAAAATTATTGGAGCTTGCATGGGATGTTTTGCCACACCCACCATACTCACCTGAGCTTGCGCCGTCAGACTTCCACTTGTTTCGCTCTCTTCAAAACTCCTTGTGTGGTGTAATGTTCAATTCAGATAAGGCTGTAAAACCTTGTTTAGTTTTTCACAAATAAAGACAGGTCCTTGCATGAAGCAGAAATTATGAAGCTCACTGAAAGATGGCAAAAGGTTATCGAACAAAATGGGCAATATATCATTGATTGGTCTTTGTTCTGTGTATAAATAAATGATCTTTGAAAAACATAGACAAAATATGTCGTGACTTTTCCGACAACCTAATATATAAAGAATGCATACAACTGAACACCAAAAAACTGAACAATCCAATTAAAAATTGGGCAGAGGACATGAATAGACTTTTCTCCAAAGAGGACATACAGATAGCCAACGGACCACATGAAAAGATGCTCAACATCACTGATTAACAGTGAAATGCCACAATGAAATATCACCTCATAACTATGAGAATGGCTATCATCAATAAATCGAAAAACAACAAGTGCTGGTGAGAATGTGGAGAAAAGGGAACTGTCGTGCACTGTTGGTACAGCCACTATGAAAAATAATGGCGGTTTCTCAAAAAATTAAAAATAGAACTACCATATGACCCAGCAATTCCAATTCTGGGTATTTATCTGAGGAAATCCAAAGTACTAATTTGAAAAGATCTATGCATTCTTATGTTCTTTGCCACATTATTTACAATAGCCAAGACAAGGAATCAACCTAGGTGTCCATGAATAGACAAATGAATAAAGAAGATGGGGTATGGATAGATAGATAGATAGATAGATAGATAGATAGATAGATAGATAGCATCCCCCCCCAAAAAAATAAGTGTGTGTTTGTACCAGGGGTGCAAAAAATTGTATACAAGTGGACACTTTTGTCAATGTTGCTCAAGCAGTAGTTCACCATAATCAGAAGTGTCTGGACACTGATGGTAACCACTTTGAGCACCTCTTGTTTTGTGGGGTTTTTTTAAGATTTTATTGGGGAATTGGGGGAGGGGAGCAATGCTGGGGAATCGGGAAACAAAAACAGACAAGTTGCTGTCCTTTCGTTCTTCAGTCTAGTTGTGGAGGACATCGCTTCACTGGCCCATGTTGATATTATCATTGCACTCTTCCCAGGTGAGGCAGTTGTTCACCAGCCATTGGACGGCCGTTAATGGCAGCTCACGCCAGCTGCCGGCCACTCACGGTAGCTCACAGCAGCCCGCTGCAGCAGAGGCTGCAGCCTACGCCATCGCCGGCGACTCACGGCAGCCGAGCTCCAAGTTGAGCTGTTGTTCACCATCTTAGCTGTAGAGGACACAGCATCACTGGCCCTCATGTGGGATCCAAACTGGGGCCCTGCTACTCAGAGCTGGCATCCCAAGCCAACTTTTAACCAATGCCCCATTGGGACAGCCCCAAATTCCCCATTTCTAATGCCAGGCTTCACCCTTTAACAGAAAGGTCCATGTAGGACCTGAAAAGGTTTTGTGCCCTGAAGGTTTTGAGTGGCTTGATTCATCCTTAAAAGAGGCCTCCCCTTTCTTTGTAGCCTGGAAGGCTTCACATCCCTCAGAGGATATGGGCACATCTTGCTTTCTAATGTTAGAGAAAGCAGGGACGCATCAGAGTGACGCCTCTGGACACAGCATCTAGAAGGAGCAGCTTTAGGAAAGAGGAACATGGGAAGCTTAGCATCTGGACATGGAGTCCTTTCCAACTTGCAATGCTTGAGACCTAGGGCTGGCATTTCTCACTTTGGACATCATTGCCCTAGGATGCTGGCATTCAAGATACCACCCAAAAACCCCTCAGTCTGGTCCCCATAGAACAGCCCCACCCATGTGTCTGTCCCTGTGGCCCCACACTTCCTCACACCCTTGGCTTCCCCCTTTCTGCTTCCACCCTTTGTCCAGGATGGGGCTGCCTCCCAGCCCTCTCGTGGAGGAAGCTGAAAGGTGTCCAAGGTCACACAGGCTGAACTTAGCCTCCTCCCTGCCTCTCCCCTCAAAAGGTGAGTGTGCATGTATGTATGTGTGTGTGTGTGTGTGTGTGTGTGTGTGCTAGACAGTTTGTTTTGTGATTTTTATATGAATATAATAAATTCCTCAGTTTTCTCTGGAGCACCATACCTTATAGTCAATGCAGTTTCTCTATCCTGTCAAGTATAACCTTTTATTTCCAGAGAAAATATAATTGGTACCTTTGAGACAGACACTCTGGGGGCTTTAAAGTAGGAAACAAAGAACCTGACTGATATCAATAAAAATAGCAACCGTTGAGTGAAAAGCCAAGTCTATAAATTGAATTCTGTGTGTTTCTTAAAATGTTAGCAATAAAATATAAAGGAGCCAAGGTTACCTCATTAAAAAAAAATCACAGAATATTTAAATGATATTTATATTACAAAGTAAAGTATAAATTTAAATAAGTATTTTAATAACTCACATAACAATAGTGCATTTTAAACAACTATTCCTAAGAAAATTTTAAATAAAAATTATAGCACAGGTAAGAATAAATGATGCCTTTTATTTTTTTGGTGGGGGGGGTGGGAATCCCATTCTTCTTATTTATATTCAACAAAAGCTATTTGTTGAATAATTACAATGTTCTAGGTGCTCAGAATTCATCAATAAAAAAGAGATAAAGATCTCTATATGGAAGGCCGGCCGAGTGGCATGATGGTTGAGGGCTCGCTTGGGATGCCAGAGGGCCCCGGTTTGGATCCCACATATGAGGGCCGGTGACACTGCACTCTACAGCTAAGATGCTGAATGACAGCTTGACCTGGAGCTGGGCTGCTGTGGGTCACCGACGACGGTGTGGGCTGCAGTCCCTGTGGCAGTGGTTTGCCATGGGCTGCCGTGTGTGGCAGGCAGCCAGCGTGGGCGGCCAGCAGCCGCAGTAAGCGGCTGTCCAGAGGCCGGTGACTGGTCTGCCTTGCCCGGAAAGAGCGCGGTGATGGTGCCAACTTGGGCCAGTGAAGCAACATCCTCCACAACTAGACTGAAGAACAAAACGACAGCAATTTGTCTGTTCCCCTTCCCCCAATTCCCCAGCACTGTTCCCATCCCCTCAATTCCCCAATAAAAATCTTTAAAAAAAAAAAAAAAAGATCTCTATATGGAGCTTACATTCCAGCATGGAGAGAAAGAAGTGAAGAATAAACATGGTAAATTAATAAACCATCTAACATGTTACAAGTTAACAAGTGCCTTGGGGAACTAAACAAAGAAAACCAGAGTAAGAGGGATCAAGACTGCAGACTTATATGTGTAAAGTCCTCATACCCAATCAATCAAGTACACGGGTATGTATCTTTCCATCACACCAATATTTTAATGGAACATGTTATAGTACAAAAAATATCCTATGTTAAGAATGCCATGTCCATAGGTGCCCTCTGACCCAAGGGTTATTACAGAATAAACAGTCCTCTGGATTGCCAATTCCTTTGGAATTCCAGTAGAATTACACTCCATTGATTTCTTCATAACACCTCATGTGAAACAGTCACAAGAGCAGTCCAATTCAAAATTATAGGACATCTATAATTTATTTTTCTGTGAACCTTTTTTCAGGTAAGACAGTGAAGCTAAAATTTTACTACCATTTATTTCTCTGCTCAAGAAACCAGAAAATTGATCCAGTGCAAGGTTAAAAATAAAAGATCACTGAGCTGCCAACAGGTAGCAGGATGGCTCAGCTAAAAAAAAAACCAAACAAAAATAAAAGATCAACCTTGGACTGATGTGATTATGATCTATAATCATATGATTTATGAGTATAAATATTCTGATTTATCACTATGATTTCTCTTATGACACATTAGTTAATTCTGGCAAATTTAGAATGGTCAATAGGTACAGAAATTTAATACCTTAATTTTAACAGCACTCGATAATTTTCAGTTGCAAAACCAAGTAGACTTTGAAGTGGCTCAGACATAGCTATGCATGATGCGTCATAGTTAGTACTGGTTCACTGACACAAAACAGCCAAGAACAGAGGTGTGTATGAGTGCTCCCTGGGCATAATCATTGGCCTGTCCAAAGTCAGCTTCAGCTGCCGGAGAAGAGGCCCATTCCCTGAGAAGAAGCTGTTGTGACGAAAAGTGACAGCTTAGTGGAATGTTCATACTGTAAACTTTTGGCCAGAGGGCATCTGATACACAGACATCCACAGACATGTCTGCAGAAGAAAAACCAGTCAGTCATCAGCATTTCCTGCTCCCACAGCCCAGAGTAGTCATATTGTTGTCGGAGAGTGGGCCCTTCTTGGCGCAAAGTCCAGGTCCTTGGCAACTCGAGCAAAGAATTGAACGAGATGCCGGAGTAAAGTAACTGAAAAAGTAGTTTATTCGAAGAGATAGTACATTTCAAAGAAGTAGAAGTAGGCCCGAGCAGTAGAGAATGACTCAAGAGCCCATTATTAGAAGAGAAATGACATTCCCAAGAGTTTGGAGCGGGCCATGCACAAAGGCGAGGCTCAAAAGGCTCAAAAGAGGAGGAAGACGTTCAAAAGGGAAGAAGCGGTCAAAAGAGCAGGGCGGACTTCCCAGGACTTGGAGTTTTCATCCCCTTTCTCTAGAATGGGCTGTTCCCCTATGGGCGTGGGACATCTTTAGCCTAGGATTCACAGACTGATGAGAAGAGTAATCAAAGCCAGGAGCTAAGAAACTAAGAAACTAGGGAGGAGACTTAACATTTCTATACTTAACATTTCTATAGGAAAAAAAACTTAAGTCTTTGGGGTGGGGGTGGAGGGGGCACTCAGTTGGATGGTAACAATATGGTTTTGAGGTAGCTTCAGCATCAGCAATTAAAAATAAATTTTTTTAAAAAACGAATTTTCACAACGCATGAAATGACTACAGTCTTATAAAATTATTAAAATTCCTGAAATTTGATCATGGAAATATTTGGGAAAACAAAAGAATTATATTAGTTACGACTCACAGAATATTAAAAAAGCTAGATGCTTGACATCTCCACAAATAACCAGTTGAAAATGTGGCCTCCTCCCACTTTGTGGCACTCCAACCCCCGCCCACTCCCTACAGGTCTTCACTTGTTTATTTAGATCTAATTTTGCCTTCCTCTTCTCCTCTAAATAATGATAATGAAACCTGACAGGAACGAAGGTGACTAGGCCACCAGGGAAGTGGAAGACAATGAAGTGTAACAGGGCAGAAAGTTTTGTGCAGCTCACAAACTCAGGGTGTGCCTTTCAGAGAGATTAATGAAATTATATCATTCTTGGGATCTTGGTCACAGGAACACACCCATGTTCATCACTCTTCTGTCACTTTTCACTTCACAGTAAATGGATGTGAGGTTAACTTGTCAACTCAAGTTAAAAATCAAAATGCCTTTGTCAAAATCATGAATGTTAATGATATTCATGCTCATTTCAAGAATTCCTTTTAAAAGGATATGATGTACTCTTGGCTGATTGGTAAAGGCCTTGCCCACAAAGCACAAAAAGTTTAAGACCTATCTTATCCTCTACACCCTTTGTCCAGTTTAGCAAGGAATTTCAGATGTACAAAATTAGTTCTTGAAAACTAATTGTACACAGCAGGAAACATAGGCTGGAAACAAGATTAGAAGTTGGTTGGGTGGGAGAAGACAAGACAAATGTACTCTCCTTTTCCCACCTCCTCAAGCTAGCAGTGGCTACAAAGAGAGGGGCAAATTTGTAGCAATGGGCCCTAGACAAAGGCCTTCCCAGACCATGTGGTCACTAAGGATTTTGCGCAGGCTTCAGACAAAGACATTCCTGGACTGTATGTTCATCAAGACTTCCGCGTTTAATATTTCCAAATTCCTACCTCACCCGGGAGCCAGTCAGGAACTGGCACAATGGCCACATGTCCTAATAATAAATCTTAGCTGCCAACATGGAAACTTCAGGGTATATAGTCCCAAGTCCCACCCAGGTCGGGGCTCAGTCGCTGGATGTAAATCTGCTGAGCTGGTGCCGGCATTAATAAAGTTGTTTTCCAAGCCTTCGTGTCCTGTCTCTCTGTCTGGGTTCCCCACAACAAATTTAGTACCAACTCAGGTCCTTGTAGTTTTGTGTCTCACTACTAATGGAATAGGACCTCTCTCATGGTTGCCATGGAAATATGTATCTCTCTACACAATCCTCTTTTACCTCATAGTTAGTTCTTTCTTCTACTAAACCATAATCAGCTTAAACTCAAGGATAATATTAAAATACCTCTGTCATTCTTGCAATCAACACAGTACTTTGCCCACAGAAGACAAGTAAATAATAAAAATGCTTGGTTATAGGACCCAAGTAATCCCTCAATCATCAAATATTCCCTTATTGCTTTTCAAAGGTTAATGCTAATCTTCTGCAGATTACACAAAACACTGTTTTATTGTAAAAAATAATAATAATAAGTCCAGCACCTTGCCTAGGTATCATCAGACACTAACATACAGTATTTAAATTTTATAAAACTCAGTGAAATATGTAAGACCCTCTTGGCCTAGGAACATGGTCTGCATAGGTCATTCTAAAAGTATATTGATCACTAGGAGTATTCTAAAAGTACTCTTCTCAAATTAATTCAATCTGATTTTAAAAGACTTAACACATATTTGTAGACTACAAAAGGTACATAGACAAGTTTTGTGTTTAATCAGTTACTTAACTGAAAGCAAATTTAAAATACAGCTATTAGAAATGGAATTATACATGCTTTGATTCTATGTAAAGAAAATCCCAGTCACTGGAATGAACTGCTTAGGCATATATTCTCTTGTTAAATTGGAACAGGTCTTTCTACTTTACCCAATGACAGGAGAAGGTTTAATGACAATGTAAATTTCCTAGCTTTTAAAGAGGTAATGGGAAACTAAGTTTTTTAAAGGAAAACACTTTCTTCTTAAAATAATCTTGCTAGGAGATTTTCTTTTTGTTTTTGTTTTTTTTTTAAGCTGAGCCATCCTGCCACCTGTTGGCAGCTCAGCGGCTGCTCGGCTCGGGCCGGGAATTGAACTGCTGTTGCTCAGAGCTCAAACTCTTGAGCAAGCTCTTAACCAACCGAGCCACTTGGCCGGCCTGAGATTTTCTATTTCCATCCCCATCTTGCCAATTTCTGGCCCTGTCTTTTCATTAACCAATGAAAAAGAGTTTAAATGTTTTTTTTTAATGGAATTTACCAGGAAGACAAGTGATTTCATAAATTAGTTAAATAGAATCTTTGGGGAGGGACAGCAATGTGAGAAAGAAGTAGTGGTAATCCATTTGCAGAAATCAGTATCGAGTTTCTACCTGTAATGGCTGGTAGAGAATGGGAAGACATTTTTGTGAATACCTGGCACAAAGAGAGAAGTTTTCAAAAATTAAAAAACAACAACAACAGGAAGACACATCTTCAGGAGAAGCAGCATAAAAAACAGGGTCTCAGGCCAGCCTAGTGGCACATTGGTTAGGAGTTGGCTGGGGACACCAGCTCTGAGCAGCAGGGCCCCAGTTCGGATCCCACATGAGGGCCAGTGACACTGCGCCCTCTACAGCTAAGATGGTGAACAACAGCTTGACCTGGAGCTGGGCTGCTGTGAGTCGCCAGCGATGGCGTAGGCTGCAGTGGGGGCTGTCCGGCAGCTGGCGTGAGCTTTCTTGAGTTGTCGTGAGCTGCTGTGAGTGACCATCCAATGGCCAGTGAGTGACTGCCTCACCCGGGAAGAGTTCAATGATAATACCAACATGGGCCAGTGAAGCGACGTCCTCCACAACTAGACTGAAGAACAAAAGGACAGCAACTTGTCTGTTCCCCTTCCCCAATTCCCCAACATTGTTCCCCCCCCCTAATTCCCCAATAAAATCTTTAAAAAAAAAAAAAAAAGAACAGGGTCTCTTCAGGGCCATTGTCAGATGTAGTCTTGCTTAATATTTAATTTTGCAGACGGCCATAGTAAACATCTCTGGACATTGAAATATCAAACTGATGAGGAGAGGGCTCCAAAGGTTATAAAGGCAGAGAGAAATATTCCAGGTAAGGTCAAGTTAGAGGAATATATATTTAGAGGAAAGGGACTCTGTAAAGCCCATCATCAATCATAACCCAGGGGGTTCATTTCTATGGTTCCAACACCTGAACCCAACACAGAACAGTAGTCATGAAAGTGAGGAAGTAGACATACATGGAAGGAAAAGGGACAAGAACCATCCTGGAGCACCTGGTCTGTGCCTTATATAATGCTTTTTTAAAAAGACGGTTTCATAAGCAGTAATAGGATTATAGACCTTTTACCGAAAGTGAGAACTGTCAAAAAAACAAACTTAAAAATACAAAAGTTTTAGATATGTATATAAGCATATATGTTGGTGTCCTTAATGAGATATTAAGGGAATCTGAGTATTTTTGGCTCTTCAACTAATTTTCTGAGACTAATGGAAAGGACGAAAACCAGCCCTCCCACAATATTCCTTTCGTGTCTTTGCCAGACAGAGCACAGACTTAGATGGAAATCATTCGTTTAGTCAATCCACATCCTGAAAACACATAAAGGAACATTTAAAGGTTGTACTTCTTTGGTTAATTGTAAAGTTTAAAAATATATACGTTGATGTTTGTGATAGAAGTCCTTTATGTCTCCATAGCTATGTCTTATATATTTAAAAATGTAGTAAGAAAAAATGTCCCCTTAAAATCGCCTTTATCAACCAAATAAAGTGCAAACAAGTCTCCCCTGTGTGAGAGAGCGTGGAGTGTGCATCCCCGCTGTTTCATGGTTATTTCATTATGCAATGATTCATCAAGTTCTCATTTAGTCAGAGGATTATAAACAAAAGAAATCATAATGAAATCGTCACTGAGGATAAGTTCCACCAAGGGGCAGGATTTCAAAAGTTACGTTGCCGGTTTCCTTCCTTGCTGGGCCCTAAGCCTCGCATTCCACACATTGGTCAGGAATCACTTGCCAGTAAGACTGATGAGGAACTTTCAAGATGTGTTGATGGGACATTGAGATGTACTCAGCTTACCTCTGCCTGCTGGCATTCTTCTGTGTGTGCTTATGGTTTTTATACTAGAGAAGGTTATTTTAAATCAAAAGAGTTTTGGAAATGCTCTGGCCATGAAAATGCATGAAGTCCTTCTAGATGACTCTATCAAGTAGATAACGGTAACCATCTTGATTGGGTCCTGGTTGAGGCACAAATGTTAAGCAACTCTCCTAACTCGATGCATCAGAGGGTTCCAGAGTCAAGACGGAAACCCAAGAATCTGACCCTGTACCTGCTACCATGGAGGCAGCCCTGCTCAAGTGAACACTGGCTGTAGGTGGGTATAGCAGAAAAAGGCCTGTAGAGGCAGGAGGCTAACAAGCTCACCTGAGATTGGCACAGGAAGGTTAGGGGTGCTCATTCAAAAATGTACAAATATCCCTGCCCCTCTGCCTCCTTCCTGAAACAATAAAGGAACACAGAAATGAATAAACTTCTAAGAATGCAGAAATTTGTAGGTGGTCATTCAGGAATCAGAGATTAAATTTTCTGGAAGTCTGAAAAAGTACAGCAGGTCTTCAAATAAAGTTCTTTCACTGTCGTTTCGTTATGTCAAAGAGATGCTGTAGGAACTTAATTCCTTTATATCAATTAGCCTATGGTGAAGTAGGTCTCATTATATGGCGGTTCACTTAAGGTCAAAGACATTAACTGAGGATCACAGTACATGGAAATCTGTTAAGGAAAAAAGAAAGACCAGGAGGAAACCAAAATTCAGGGAAAAGCCAAACTCCCCAGTCGAACCCCAGAATGGACTAAGGTCAGTGAATGGAGGCATAGATCATAGGAGGAAAAAGAGCAAAATAGAATAAGAGTTTTCATTTTATGTCTTTCTATAGAGCAAACACACTAGCAAATACACCTACATGTGCGCGCACACACACACACCTTGCACACACACTCCCTGCACACACACCCAATGTGCACACACGCGCACACCATGCTTACTGACGTCCTTCTTCCCATCGTCAAACACATTTAACCTCTTCTAAAAAACATTGTCAAGAGCTGCCTAGAGAAAACTACAGTACATATGGGGGTGTGGAAAGCCCAGAAAAAGTCCTCATTCTAGGATTGGGGAAACTCCTAACTTACCTATGCCTCTGACTATAAAACTTGTCTGTCCACAAGACTCATTCAGAGGGAAAAAAAAAAGGCAGAGATTCCACTCAGCCTTCTCACTCAGGAGAGAGTCCTATGAGTTAAGGGCATGTACATATACAACATCAAAAACCCATAACAGGTACTTGGTATAAAAAGCACGGTTTTTAATTCTAAAATATGAACAAACCACCACCAATTATTGGCTATATGAAGACAGCCAGCAGCAAAGAAAATAAGATCAACAGATAGAACTGATCTTGATAAACAAATAATTCTGGGACAAAAAGGGACTTTTAAAAAATGTTAACAAGCATCCCAGAAGATCTTAGGTTATATTTCACCCAAAAGTTGATGTCTGCTCATCAGGCCTAGAACTCAAACAGTCCAAATTAGCATAGGAATCAATGGACTCTAAGAAATCTGCCTTCAAAGAAAGAATGCAATGACTCTATTCAATAAGTAGGAATAAATGTTTGAAGGGATTTGGATATTTCTTTTTGTAAGAAAAAAAAATGAAGCATTAAAAACAAAATGTTATTTACCAAAAACTAAATCTAAAGCAAATTAAAGTGCACCATGTTTTTTGAGCACTAAAATAGGAGAAAGGAAAATGCATTTGACTTGTATGGATTCCCACCACATAATTAAATTTTGCAATAGCGTATATCTATGACAATAATAATGTAAGTTATTTATTGCTTTCCGACATTTAGAATTAATCTATAGATAAGGCATAAAAGACAATGATGATAGCAAAAAGAATGTACCGTATTTGCCGGCGTATAAGACGACTGGGCGTATAAGACGACCCCCTAACATTTCCACTCAAAATACAGAGTTTGTTATATACTCGCCGTATAAGACTACCCCCTCTTCCGCACACCTTCCACACACCAAATAAAAGGTAAAACAATATCAGATTTGATTTCAACATTTTAATTTATATTCAAATGCTTATGACATGCAGGAAAACTGTCACAAGGCTGTATGTAATCAAACATATACATAAAACAGTGCAAGTTTATTACCGGTAAACATACCGGTAATTCACTAAAGAAAACACACTCTATAGACTGGTACCGTAGATTTTGCGAGTGTGGTAAAATCGCATAACAGCAAAATCGCATAACAGCCGAGCATATACCCAGCAGCGCTGCTGATGCCTGAACGGTATGTGGAATGAAGTGGGCGGGCATCGGGAGGCCACTATGGCACGGGGCAAGCACTATGGGCAGTCTATCTGAAGTGTATCTGGTGTATAAGACGACCCCCCACTTGGAGGCATATTTTTCAGAGCCAAAAAATCGTTTTATACGCCAGCAAATACGGTAAGTTTGCCTGTCTTAAGTATCTGTATTAATTTCCTATAATTTGGGGATTAATTTTCTATTACTATATAACAAATTAACTAAAATCTCTCAGTTCCAAGAGGCCACTCTCAGGTCATAGCCATGTGGCCCTCTTGCAACATGGAGATCACTTTCTCAATCCCACCAGGAGACTCTCCCTCCAGTCTTACACATGGCAGTGACTATCTCATCACCTTTGTCACGGTCCCATCAGATTCACATGCCCAGCCCTCACTGGGATTATACACGGTATATATACCAGGGGGTGGGAAACTTAGGAGTCATTTTAGAACTCTGCAGACCACACTATTTAAAAGTGAGTGTGGGCTAGATTTAGTGACTGGCTTCCGAAGACTACAGTATGAAAAATAGTAACTTGACAGCAGAGAAACCTGGCAAACACGACCTTAACCAATGATGAAAGTTAACATCACTGGAATGGCATGTGAATGTCATGTACCATGACATGATGTATTGTGGACACTTTGCTTCTATAGTATTCTCCCCCAAATCTCATAATCCCAGTATAATCATGAAAAATATTATGGTACATTCTCCAAAATACCCAGACAGTACTCAAACTTTCAAGGTCATTGAAAACAAGGAAAGATAGAAATTGTCAGATCAGAGGAGGGTAAGGAAACATGATGAGTAAATGAATTGTAGAGTGGATTGGAACCTGGAACAGAAATGGTTCAGGAGCAGAAAAACTAGTGAAATACTAATAAAGTCTAGCATTTAGTTAATAGTAACGTACCAGTGTTGGTTTCTTCTTTTTGACAAAAGTACCATGGTTATGTAAAAAGGTAATAGGAGAAAACGTACAATTATTTTTTAATTTAAAAAATTGATGTTATAGATGACAGAAATTAAGAAGTAGAGAGTCACTAGTATCTATGCCTAAGTAGAGAGGCAAGGAAAACTGCTTAAAGCTGACAGCAAGAAGTCAAAAGAATATCATGTTAAGTAACAAACATAACCGACAGAAGGGGTAATTTAATCAGTTCTGGGAGAAAGGTGATGACAGGCAAAGTGGATACAGTATAAGTGCACATACAACGGTGTTAGGTTTTTAAAACACATATATGTACACATACATACACACACATACATGTGTACACATACATGTACATACCTCATACACACACTTATATATAAATGTAATTTAAAGGAATTAGCCACCAGAAGTAAAAACAGAAATTGCTGAGTGACTGGTTCTTCTTATACAGAGGGTGCCAAAAAAATGTATACATATTTTCAGAAAGAAAAACCGAGCAGCCCCCACAGCACCAAGAAACGTTTAAGTTTTCCTTCCTATAGAAATGTTAAGTATAGAAATGTTAAGTCTCCTCCCTAGTTTCTTAGTTTCTTAGCTCCTGGCTTTGATTACTCTTCTCATCAGTCTGTGAATCCTAGACTTAAGATCGCTCCTAGCCTGAATCCTAGAATTCTCCTATCCCCCTGCTTCTTAATTGCTTTGTAAATCAGTTTCTGAATCCTAAACAATAGAAGTCTCCAACCTCTGCTTCAGATAACTACTTGAAAGCCTGTGACTTCCCAATATCCCCCAGGCCAGTAAGCTAAATGCCAAACCCATTCTGGGCCCAGACAATTGAAGCCACCTGAGTGACAGGCTGAATGGCCACAGGCTTCATGCAAGCTAACAGATTTATTTTATTAATTAAAATCTATTTCTCCTCATTCAGGGGCCTTGGGGCTACAGAGGATATCCCAATAAGATTGCCAGTCACAACCAAAGATGCCAACACGGTCTTCCAGGCGGAGCTCGAGACCCCTTCCTCTCATCTGAGATCAGCTAGGGCGAGAGTTCCATGAATTCCCCAATAAGCAGGGACAACTCTACTCCCCTGCCCAGCAGGAAGCAGATACAGAAGAAGAGACCTCCTGTCCCTCAACTTCCCATAGAGATTGAATGGGGATTACGTCTCTTAAGGGGAAAACAAGGCAGGTAGTTAGAGGCAGGCATTGGGTCTCTGCATTCCTGCACATTCCACAGAGTGTGACCACCAAGAGGACATCCCCTCTACACGCAAAACTCCATTTTGTATTGTAATTACCTACCCCTGTGGGAAAACAAATGGACACAAAATACCCAACTAGATCAGACCAGTCCCTTGCACCTGTGCAGTACCTCTTGTCAATCACAGGTGCCAATCAAGTGTCCCACGCCCTTAGGGGAACAGCCCATTCTAGAGAAAGGGGATGAAAACTCCAAGTCCTGGGAAGTCCGCCCTGCTCTTTTGACTGCTTCTTCCCTTTTGAACGTCTTCCTCCCTTTTTGAGCCTTTTGAGCCTCGCCTTTGTGCGTGGCCCACTCCAAACTCTTTGGAATGTAATTTCTCTTCTAATCATAGGCTCTTGAGCCATTCTCTACTGATCAGGCCTACTTCTACTTCTTTGAAATGTACTATCTCTTCTAATAAACCACTTTTTCAGTACTTTACTCCGGCATCTAGTTCAATTCTTTGATCGAGTTACCAAGGACCTGGACTTTGCTCCAAGAAGGGCCCACTCTCCGACAACAGTAGTTCACCATAATCAGAAATGTCTGGATACTGATGGTAACTATTTTGAGTACCTCTTATAATTGCAGAAGTTAAACATGACTTGTATTCATCTTTTGTTATTGGTATATATTGAGTATGAGAGTTAATAGAGTTTTCCTTTCTCAAAGTGTGTATACGTGTTTTGGGGACCCTCTGTATTTCTTATGTGTCAAAATACTTCAAAACCTATGCTGCCAATTATCAATGACAAAACAGCTTTTGTTGAATGATGTTAATATAAATAAATCCCAGGGCCGGCCGAGTGGCTCAGTTGGTTAAGAGCTCGCTCAAGAGTTTGAGCTCTGAGCAACAGCGGTTCGAGTCCAGCCCGAGCTGAGGTTACAAATCTTAAAAAAAAAAAATATATATATATATATATATATATATATATATATATATATATATATATATATATATAAATCCCTGTGCACCTGGACTTACATCTTTCCACAAAGTAGAATTTGTGTGCCATGCAAATTTTAACAATTAATAATGATAGAACGATTGTTGATTTTTCCAGAACTGTGTTTTGCTGTTTTGCAAGTTAGTGCGGACAGAAATCATTTAACATTTTCCCTTCCCAAGCTATCTTTCATTTATAACTTTATTAGGTCTTTCAATAGAGTAGACGTTTTCAAGGGGTAAAGAGATGCTAAACCCATTTTGAGAAGTTTCGGCCAACCAAACTGATCTAAACATAGTACTATTTAGCAAATTTAGCTATTCACAGAATTTATCCCAAGATCTAAAAAGTCTATAAAAATGTGTTTCAAAAGACTAAGCACTGAGCTCTCATTCATTTGTTCTTTAAAAAAATCTTATCTCAAACAATGCAGTCTATCTACACTATCTCTAAGCTAATGCAGATATTTATAAAGACGATAATTTTATTTATTTTTTTTTTAGCTGAGTGTTGGCAGCTCAGCGGCAGCTCAGCTCGCGCCAGGAATCAAACTGGCGACCCTGTTGCTCAGAGCTCACACTCTTGAGCGAGCTCTTAACCAACTGAGCCACTCGGCCAGCCCTAAGTCAATAATTTTTTAAATGCTTCCAACATGCTTATGCCTTCTCCAATCATTGTATTTTTTTACAGTTATCAAAAAAAAAGAGAAAGTCCTACATTTATAATTGTTTGCGTTATCCAAGATATATTTCTCTAAGTTAAATAGGGCACTCTTGATTGAGCAATTACAATGATCCCTTTTCCTCTTCTACGAATCGGTTTAACAGCTGAATGCAATCAACCATGCTGTGTTTGTGTTGCTTGGTGATATGAAAATTCTGAGGCTCAAGTTTTCACCTTAGGCAACCTGTAGATATTACTTTAAACGAAGGTTTTCAGAGAAGTATAACACCTAATATCTAGATGAAGGGGTAGATACGTTTTTTTGCCTTTTCATCCAGCTCCATTTCCTGCATAGAGAACCTGGAGTTCTCTCAGAAAGGCTTGTTGAAGGTTGCTCCAGACAGAACTGGGGTAAGAACCAGAGCCCTGCCAGACTCTGCCCTCCCACCACAATGCACTGTGTCTGTCTTCTGTCTGTCTGTTGGGAGATACAGTCCCCCTTGGGCATCTTGCACTCCTACATGTCCTGTTGGGCGTGCCACATCTTCAAGGCCCCAACCACTCTACCCAGCCCATTTCTCAGTGTTGTCTATGCAGCTGGTAGCCTTACGGGATGAAATTTGCCCAAGTAGCAAAGCTACTAAGAATGGAGACAGGTCATTTTCATGCTTTCAATTCTACAATGCATCACACAAGCAGTGACTCTGTCCAGTATGAAGAGGGAAATCCCCCATTCTTTTCTTCTTTCCTACCAATTCCCTCCACCACTAACCCTGACCATTTTATTAGAAAAGAGGTATATGTGTGTGCTTGTGTTATAGACACACACACAATGTTATAGCTACACCACGCTGTCTAACTAAAGGAATAAATTCCTGAAATCCGGTATTGACATCATGGGATGCAGAGTATTTAAGTTTTGTCAAATTCTCCGAAAGAATACAGCACGCAAACAATACAACCAAAGAGACACTACCATTTGGGTAGTGGCTAACAATGTACACTTCCGTTCTTCGTTCCTATGCTCATGCATTCTTTCTAGGGTTTTCATGCCTTGGAACAATCCCCACATTTCCAATAACTGATAAGGCATTCCACATTTATACTTGGAGCTTCTGAACAGGCTATTTTGAAAGCACAACATGCATTTCCCAGAAACCCCATTCAAAGCGGCATGTATTAGACACATTAGCAATGAGTACTTGTGTATTAACTGAAGGTTCTAAGATACATCACCTTTCATTTCTTGTATTTACTGTCTGAAGTGGGAGAGAACAATTCAACAAGGAAGCAGCTGCAAGAACAATGAACAATTCCAAAGCCACATGACTTTGAGTTGAGTAGTAAATATATACTGTGCAACTAACAAATTAGGAAACGAAGCCTCACATGTGACAGGTATACTCTATGGAGACCATTTTCTGCCATGAAAAACACAACAAGCTAACCTCACAATTAAAAAATGCTCTATTAACACAATGGACTATAGGACATACATTTTCCCTGCTTGCCCACTTTTCTAGAAACAAATTAACAGGAGTTAATTGGAGTTTAAATTACAGGCTTATTCTGGTGATGGCATCCCACTTATTTCCTTCCTCCTTTTCTTCATGTAAACACGAGTACAAATTTAAAAAACACACACACAACAAACCAAAATAAGCAAGTATATTGGTGTACTATAGCTGCATCACAAATATTCACCAACTTAGTGGCTTAAAACAAGAGGAATTACCTCACAGTCTGGGGGTCACAAGTCCGCGTAAGGCATGACTGCACTCTCAGCTCAAGGCCTCGCAGGTGTCAGCGGGCCTGTGCTCTTCCCTGGGGACTCTGGGGGACACTCCGCTTCCCAACTCACTCAGGTTGTTTGCTGAATTCAGTTCCTTGTGCGTGTACAACCTAGGTCCCCATTCCCCCGCTGGCTGCCCGGCCTGCATTCTTAGCCTTGTAGTGTCCCCCACCTTCCAAGTCAGCACTGAGAACCTCCCCCCTCTCTCACCAGGAAGAGCCCAGGCCCTTTTAAGAGCTCCCATGATTAGATCAGGAACCACAAAGGCTGGCTCCCTGTCTCAAGGTGAACTGATTTGAGTTCTCAGTCACCTGAGCAAAACCCTCCACAGCTGCATGAGATTAGTGTTGGATTGCCTGAGTGGGGAAAGGTGTGTGGCACCAGCATGGGCGCCTTGGGGCCATTTCAGAATTCTGTTTCCTAAAGCAGGCAAAGCAGGATTCTAATTTCTCGAATAGGAATTAACAGGTTATATATTTCACTTGACCACCATTTTAGATTGGAATCTCTTCTAAAAATAAACTTTAAAAAAATTTTTTTAAATTAGTTTCAGGTGTACAAAGCAACATACTAGTGATAACCTCATAAAGTGATAACCCACCCCCCAAGCTGCTACCCCTCTTATATCTTACATAGCTGTCACAATACCATTGACTCTCTTCCCTATGTTTTACTCCACATCCCGTGATTATATATACCTATATATTTAATTATAGTTTACATTCAATATTATTCTGCTTCAGCTTCAGGTGTATAGTGCATTGGACACAGTCTATGAAGTGATCCCCCTGATAAGTCCAGTGCCCATTTGGCACCTTACATAATCTTTACAACATTGTTAATTATATTCCCCATACTGTATTAACTACCAGTTTGTATTTGTTAATACCTTCACCTTTTTCACCCTGTCCCTAACCCCATTCCCATGTATAATATTACCCTGATAGATCTAATACCTATCTGGCACCCTACCTAGTTATTACAATATTGTTGACTATATTCCTTAGGCTATATAAAAATAAACTTTCTTAATAAAATGTCTGCTGTTCATGCTTAAAAGATAAAGGAAAGCCACATGGAAATAAGAATTCTAAAAGCCAACAGCAATTATTTTAAAAATCCATTTCAATTATATCTAAGTAGTTGATATATCTCAAGATGGTCGCCTCATAATTTTTTGTTTTTTGTTTTTTAACTTCAAAGAATTTTTATTTTAAATTATTTTATTTATCCTCACAAGTACTATATTGTTGGGTGTTTTTTTATTCCTATCCCTCCACCTCCTCCCCTTTGGCCACCATCAGCTTGTTCTATCTATGAGTCTGTTTCTGTTTTGCTTTGTTTATTCATTTATTTTTCTTAGCCTAATTATTTTTAAATTCTGTTTAATCAAAGGTCAAACAGTGATGATAATGTTCCATGAAGGATTAAGGAAGCATTAATAATGTGGGGCTATTGATTTGTAGTTATTTGGCAATGAAAATAATGATACTTTTCATATTATCAGCCATTCTCCTGAGTTAGAAAAACATCCAGAAAGAAATAAGATTAGATGGAAGATGGTGACATAGAGAAAGCTATCAGCACTAGGAAGATCCCATTAGCTTTGCTCATGTGAAACAGTGTACTGTTTTATAGACTGTAAAATGTACCCTTTTTATTGTTCTTTCTCCTTTCCTTCTGAAAATCCTCAGCATTATCAACTATTGTACAAGTGAGTTTGTTAAGTAACCTGGTTCTCATCCTGTTGTGCCTTTAACCACCTGTGCAGTTTTAGAACCATCATTTACCTCTGGGCCTCACCAGTCACATTTGTAAAATATAGCCATTTTTTAATTTTACAGCTAAAATGGACCTTTGAGATTATGATTTTTAAAGTTCCATCCAGCTCTCAGGTCCTATTTACCTAAATATCAACTTTTAAAAAGAGAAGATATTCCATTTAACTAGAGAAATGTGATATTTGAATGGATATAGCAGGGTATTTGATTTCCTGGCTGAAATAAGTTATCACTTTTATTGCTTTTAATTTAAGTTTCTGCAGATGTCTGAGCATTTCATTAAACAAAGCATCTTGATCCTGCTCCTAACCCCCTTGCGATTCACTACACTGGACTATGCTGCTTATGTTTTCAAGTTCTTTATTTATATCAGTTAAAAGGTTTTGTTACCCTACAAAATTATATACTTCCAAATTCAAAGCCTAATATATTAGCATCAATTCAGTTGTCCTATAATAATAATACCCTGTCACCTTGCTTTGCATGATCTATAAGAAAGGCAGAATTCGCTGTTATGTTACTCTGAACTTCACTGTTGTATTGCCATTCCTGAACCTTTGACATCATTAATTCAATCCACACTTACTGAGAGGTTATGATTGATCTTATTTTGTACCAGACCACATGTTTCCTAGGGGCATCTTTTTATCCGCAACACATAGCACAATTTTTAGAACTTAGTAGGTTCTCAAAATACGTTTCCAGAATGAGTACAGAAAATGCACACATCCCCCTTTCAAGAAGCTTAGCATCTAGCAGGAAAGATGGATGTTAGCCAGTGATACCCATTTCACACTTCAAACCTACAGAACTGTAAGATAATAAATTCATGTTAAGCCACTAGGTTTGTGCTAATTTGTTATGGTAGCCATAGAAAACCAATCAGGGTCACAGCCTTGGATTAAGCTCTGAAAAGGCTTCACTGTGGTGGTATTTCAGGAGAAAGGAAGGGCTTGAAGCAGTGAAGGGGAACAGGTGTTGTTAGTTAAATCTTTGCTCCTCAAAGTGTGGTTCCTTCGGAGCAGCAGTGGTGAAAACTGGCCTTTTTTTTTGAAATGCGGAAATGTCAGGCCCACCCCAGACCTACTGAACCAAAGCCAGCATTTTAACAAGGTCCCCAGGGGATTAACATTCGTATTAAAGTTTGAGAATCACTAGGCTAAATTTATTAAAACCTATTACAAAATGTGGAGACATCTTTGATTCTTTATTGACACAAAAGTTTGCTGTAAAAAAAAAAAATGTAAACACACCCAAGAGAAGAATGCTAGGTTGCTGCTTCTTCCCACTGACAAAAGAACAACCATTTCTGCTGCTCTGAAATCACAAAGAAGGCCCTTTAGTAAAAACCATTTGCCCCCTCCTGCAAAAGACGTTCATTTCTTTGAAAATTCCCATGAGTTAAAAGATTATAAATGTCAAAAATTTTATACCCTTAAACAAATATTATAATCCCTGAAATAGTACTCACAGCATCATGTGAGGGACAAAATAATTTCCTTCACATAATAATTACTTTAATATAAAATACAACAATATTCCATATTTCACATAATATTTTTAAAAACCTGTTTTAAATCCCTCTAATAAGTATTTAATGAAAATAAATTTATTGCAATGGGCCGGCTGAGTGGCTCAGTTGGTTAACAGCTCACTCAAAAGTTTGAGCTCTGAGCAACAGGGTCCCTGGTTTCATTCACGGCCCAAGCTGAGCTGCCAACAGGTGGCAGGATGGCTTAGCTAAAATATATATATATATATATATATATATATATATATATATATATATATATAAAATCTTAAAAAAAAAAAAAAAGAAAAGAAATTTACTGCAGAGTAGGGCCAGCTGAGTGGCTCATTGGTTGTGTTGGGTTGGCTTGGGAGCACCAACTCTGAGCAGCAGGGCTATCGGTTCAGATCCCACATGGGCCAGTGACGCTGTGCCCTCTACAGCTAAGATGGTGAACAACAGCTCAACCATGAGTTGCCGGCGACGGCATAGGTTGCAGTAGGGCTGCAGTGGGCTGCCATAAGCTACCGTGAGCTGCTGTGAGCCACTGTGAGCGGCTGTCCAATGGTCAGTGAGTGACTGCCTCACCAGGAAAAACGCAATGATCACAATACCAACATGGGCCAGTGAAGCGACCTCCTCCACAACTAGACTGAAGAACAAAAGGACAGCAACATATCTGTTCCCCTTCCCCGATTTCTCAATGCTGTTCCCTCCCCCAATTCCCCAATAAAAATCTTAAAAAAAAAATAAAATAAATAAAAATTTACTGCAGAGTAGCCATGACTACAAAATTGATACTACCAAATCATTACTGATGCCTTTTGATTAACAATAATTGGAGGGTAGGTAGGTGGAGAAAATATCAAACAAAAATATGGATGTTCTGAAAGAACATTTTATTCAGCGTTTATCTTTTTGCTAAATGTGCATATTAGAAGATGTATTCAAGATGGCTGTAAAGATATTCAACTAAAATAATACTTCAAAGATTTTAAAACAGCCCTCCAGTAATTATACAGTATTGTAAATCGTCCCATCAGTTTACAAAATTAAAACGAGCAATGACCCAGTGAGTCTTTCCAGGTAAAAGATTCTGCTAAAAAAGAGAACTTTAACAGAGAATTAGTGACAGTGACCAGAATAAGAAAATCAGCAATAATCAAGAAAGATATAGAGGACTTCTGGTAAGATGGCAGAATAGACACACACTGTGCCGACTGCCTCCCAGGATCACACCAAAATTACAAATAATTTATAAGATATTCAACCTCGGAAGTTCCCTGGACCCTAGATGAGCAGAACCTCTAAACGAAGGACTTAAAGAGGAGGCCACGTCGAGTCTGGTAGGAGGGGCGGAGATGAGAGAGGGCAAACCCCGTGAGGGACACCTCAGCGGTGGGGAGGCTTCTCCGGATGGGGGCGAGACCCTTCAGCCCCACACCGCGCTCACCATACCAGAGTTACTTTGCCGGGAAGAGGAGTTCTACGACAGCTGGCAGTAGAAAATATTGAGAACTCTCTTTGCTCAACTCAGTGAGGCTGAGGGCAGCTGGAGAACCAGTGGAGCCGGCAAACCGACTCGCTCACTGGTGAGCACTCACCTGGTTCCTGGTGGAGGGAGTGGCTTTGTGAGCGGGGCCCAGGAGCCTGCGGGAAGGACTGAGTTGAGTGCCTTTGGCGCGGGAGCTGGAGGTTTTGGGGACCATTGTTCCCCTGGTGTGGACCTTGCAAATGAGTAGTGCACAGGAGGCCACCATTTTTTCAGGGTTGGGCCCTCCCACAGAGGCTCAGGTCTGGGACTGCATTGGTCTGCTGGAATTGGCGCAGGAGTGCGCATGTGCACGCGCATGCGGCCTTGGATCCCCACTCTCCATACTGTTTGTGTTGCGTAGCCAGGGAAACGCCGGGCAAGCGTGCTCTGACTACAACAGACTGCTTATTGAGACCTGGAAGTGTGCAACTCACCTTAGGTCCCTGATTTCCCCACTGCGTGTGCGGAGTTGTCTGGGTGGCGATTGGCTGTTGGGCTGCTCGGCCTGATCTTTGAGCAGCTGATTGGGACAGGCTGAGACAGGGAGTTTTCCTGGGAGTGTAGGGCCGCGAGCTGTGCGCCTGCATGATTCAGCCTGGGCTTTCTAGGCGAGTTTGTGTGGGTTGGCTGCCGATGCAGGAGGGCATGCTGCTCTGACTTGGTGGGGGCCACTGACCACACCCTGTGGTGCCTTGGGGGCCTTCCCTGCCCACCTAGAGCTGTGTTGCCAGGGGCACCCTGAGCCCCGGCTCCCTGGCCCCCACCTCCACAGGCCACAGAGGGTTTTTTGCAGCAGCAGACAGCCCGCAACAACCTGTGAAGATTTTTGGTGGTGAGCACGATTCCAGAGCACACAGCAACTAATTGTGGGAAGCTTACAAGTCTAGAGGGAGCTCAGTGCATGACGCACTGAGCCCTCCCTGCAAACAGCTGGTGCTGAGTGGCCTAGAATCTCTCCACTTCTGAACAAGTGGTCTGCAGATTAAAGCGGGCAGAGAGCCCCCCCCTTTTTTTTCTTTTTTTCTTTCTTTCTAGGTGATCTAATATATCAAAGCAATCAGAGTGACAGCCAGAATGAAGAAACAAAGAAACATGTCCCAAGTAAAAGATCAGAAGAAACCTCAAGAAATGGAACTAAATGAAACAGAGGTATCCAACCTTTCAGAGACAGAGTTCAGAACACTGATGATAAGAATGTTTCCGGAACTTAAGGAGGACTA
>NW_017731592.1:274407-275333 GCF_001890085.2 Hipposideros armiger
TGGATAGGAAGAATTAATATAGTTAAAATGTCAATACTACCTAAGGCAATATATAGATTCAATGCAATTCCTACCAAACTACCAAGAACATTTTTCTCAGAAATAGAACATATAATCCGAAAATTTATATGGAACCATAAAAGACCCCGAATTGCTATGGCAATCCTGAGAAATAAGAACAAAACTTACAACAAGCCTACAGTAATCAAAACAGTATGGTACTGGCATAAAAACAGGCACATAGGGGCCGGCCGAGTGGCTCAGTTGGTTAAGAGCTCGCTCACGAGTTTGAGCTCTGAGCAACAGTGGTTCGATGCCCGGCCCGAGCTGAGCAGCCACTGAGCTGCCAAAAGGTAGCAGGATGGCTCAGCTAAAAAAAAAACAAAAAACAAAAAACAAAAAAACAGGCATATAGATCAATGGAACAAAATAGAGAGCCCAGAAATAAACCCATCCATATACGGTCATTTAATCTATGACAATGAAGCTAGAATTTACATTGGATTAAAGATAGTTTATTTAACAAATGGTACTGGGAAAATTGGACTGACACGTGCAAAAAAATGAAAATGGACCACCTACTTACACCATATACAAGAACAAATTCAAAATGGATTAAGGACTTAAATGTAAGACCTGAAACCATAAAACTCCTAGAAGGAAAAATAGGAAGTAAATTTGCAGACATTACCTTGAGTAATATTTTTACTGAGATATCCCCTTGGGCAAGGGAAATAAAAGAACAAATTAACATATGGGATTACCTCAAACTTAAAAGTTTTTTCACAGCAAAGGAAATCATCAATAAAACAAAAGGGCAGCCTACTGAATGGGAGAAGATATTTGCCAATGATATATCTGATAAGGGGTTAACATCCAAAATTTATAAAACACTCATTCAACTCAACACCAAAAAAACAAACAAC
>NW_017731592.1:276160-295472 GCF_001890085.2 Hipposideros armiger
TCTCACCTCGAGGGGTAAAAAGTATAACTATTGCACTGTGTTGTACAGCTGAAACTAATTCTAAAAAATGTGTATTTCACAATAAAAAATAATTATTAAAAAAAGGTATATAATTAGTCAACCTAATTTTCTCTGATTAGATCAATGCAGCTCACTCAATAAGTAAGGTGACTGCCTTATGAGGCAAAGTATGACATGGAACAGCATCCTGTTTTTAAATTTTCATATAATAATCCTATTTCAATCACCCCATAAATAAAAGCACTGAATCTGCATTAACATTATAACATATATCTTATAATAATACAAAAGTCAAACCATTTTCCATATATCTTTTTCTTTATAGTGCACAATTTAAGAAAATATAACAAGTGTGCACTTTTGAAAGTTAATATCAATGTATACAGTATAGAAAAAGCAGGCACTCCATTGTAATATTTTTTAATAAATAAAAGCATATTAAAAAAAAACAGAAGATAAGCAGAACTTGAAGGCTTTGACATTTCAACTAAATGCTGGTGCCCAAATGGTCTAGCTGGTTAAGTTTTATTAAGAGGCACAAAGGAAAGGAAAAAAAAGAGTCAATTTTAACTTAACATTTTAATTTTAGTAGGAACAAGAACTTGTCTGGTTACAGTCCTGTCACCTGATGTGAGTAGCATACCAGTCCACCAGTCCTTCAAACATCTTTTGGAAAGCAGACCTCACTTGGGTGCACTAACCTTAATTAGATTCTGAATTCCCTTGAATTTGGGATGGTCTTTATCACCAGCTGAGCAAAAAAGCCTCACTTGTAGTTACTATGATCCTAGTTCAAGCAAGACGCTTTAAAAAAAAAAAAAAAGATACAAACAAATCAAGAAGTAAGCATGAAAATCAACGCTATATTAAAAGAGCAAAAAGCATTCTGGGACACAGAAATTGGTGTCCTCTATCTATTAAAACCATGGTCCTTCGCCATCCCATCCAAATCAGTGATGGGAACAGATTCTAAACTAGCCCCACCACAGCCCATCGTGATTATTCTCAATATTAGAAATATGGACTAGAAACAAAACAGAAAACAGGTAGCAATATTATGACTTATATGTGCCAGGAATAGACAGGTAATCAAGGCTAAGGACTGTAAAAAACAATGCTTCTTAATTTGTTTTTCTGTCTCCAAACACCTGAGGTATAGCATGGGTGTCCTTCCCATCAGTAAGAAGTGAGTGGTCAGAGAAAAGCCTCGTGTAAGTTTTAAGACTGTGCCCCTGGAGGATAACAGAATCACCACCACCGCCACCATTAACTTGTTAGAATCACTAAACCAGAGTGTGATAAATATAAAGTTGTATCAAGTTTCACTGGCAGGCCAAAGAAAGTCCTTGCCAAATGGCTCCCGTGGGATCATAATAAAGAACTAAAGGACAGAAATCTCAAGAAGGAAGAGGCAAGAGGGAAGGAGGGCAAAGAGGAAAAACTGGAGGAAACAGGGAGCAGGGAAAGGAGGAGGGGGACAAGAAGACAATTCTAGAGTAGAGATTCATTGTCTGGATGTATTTATCAGAAACCCTAGGCAAAAAAGTGGGTCAACTCTTCTCCCCAGAAACATTCACTGCAAGAAGCATGGAAGATGATGTGGTTAGAAAAATTCCTAGGCAAGGCAGAGGAAAAGACTAAGACCCAGATGCGCCTCTCATCCTATAAGAGGAGTTGCCCAAAGAGCAAGGACTCCTGTGGAGTGACGGTTTTCAGATGGCTTTTCAATCCGCGGGCCCAACCTTTTCCCTGGAAGACGCTTCCTTTTTATCCCCAAGGACACAGAAGAAGTATAAGCCATTGGACCTCAAGGACCAGGACAGAAGAGCGTGCAGAGCAGCTGACCAGAACTCTCAAGAAATGGAAAAACAGCAGGGAGCTACAAAGGAAAGAAGAAAAGGCAAGGCTGCTAGTGCCCTTTATGTTAGTACAAATACCACAGGGTGAGTTATCTCTGAGTTTTTTAAAGGCTTCTGGAAACTAATTTCCTCCTCCTTGCTTTTTAGTCAACTCCGCACTATCTTATCAAGACCCTTAGAAACTTGAAAGGACTGTGTACTTGCTTCAGACAGAAGGGCAGGGAGCAAACCTCGGGCTCGCTGCAGCTCAGCCGTGTGAGCGTCCCGTCATGCCAGCCCAGCTCTCGGCCTCTCCGGCTGGCTGCCCTGCCTTCCTTACCGCTCGTTGTTCAATCAGTGTATTTTCGGTAATTCAGTCTGAATCTGAATCTCACACTTTCAATGTCTGTGAAAGCGGTGTACATACTCCAAAGTGCCAACGAGGGTCAGTTGTCACTAATCCTTCTAATCTTGAGTGAGGCAGGAAGAACAGAAACCTGTTCCCAGGTTTGAGGAAGAACTCTGATGACCCAGGAAGAAGCCAGCTTTCCCTAGTGCTCTACTGACCAGAGCCTGGTCCATTCTAGGCCAGCCATTCTCAGTGATGCTGAGAATCAGGTCCCGGTGACAGGGGTAGGCTGGGATGCTACAGGCACAGAAACACATTGTAGTAAAAAAAAAAAAAGTGTAGAAACTTACACTTAGCTTCAAGACTGAGATATGAGCAATACTGACTGAATTCCAAAATGCTCATGCAAAAAACCTGTGTTAGGAGAATGCTCAGCAGAATGCAAAGTTTTTAGATCAGGCTTGTAGACCTTCCCACAGTGCCTGCCCAACCCCAGCCTGAAAAGGTGCCTGAGCAGAGGGAGGACAGCAGCCACTTTCCCAGACACTGGCAGGTTCCAGCCCACCACCTACAACACTGGTCCCAAACTCACTTGCTTTCCTGGCTTAAAAAGGGGCAATTAAATCTCCAGTTGTTTCGCGCACATGGGTACATGGCTAAGAGGTTTCCGAAGTTCTTCCCTTACACTCGCAAATCCAGTCCAACTAGGCCAAAGGAAAGGAAAGATTACTCTGACCTATGAACCAAAAAATGCAAAAGCATAAAACCATGACAGCCTCAGAGAAGGCCAGGGGCGGGGGTGGGGTGGAGGGGAGACAAACCCATTATCTTTCAAGCAACACACAGCAACACTAACAACTCCCCATAAGAACAAGAACCTCAAGTTCAAGAGACGGCTTTATTCTATTGGGTTATTGGAAAAGTCATGACACATTTTTGCAAAGAAAAACAGGAAAAATACGTCATGGCTTTTCCAACAACCCAATATTTTGATTCTGCATTTACTCTACAATTACTAGTGGAAAGAAACAAGGTCTGACAGATGACAGGTGCTCCAAAAATTCTGTTGAATAAAGCACACAGCACAGACCCCGGCACCGAAGTTTCAGTAATGGTAACCATAGATCTTATTAGTATAATCATCTTAACCGGCGGAATGTGAGGGCTCAGGCAGTATCCTCGGGAGTTGTGTTCTAAAGGAACAGAGAGAAAGAGAGCTGGCCAGATTGCTATTTCACTTTCACAGCCATAGAATAAAAAAGAAAACTTACCACTTCTGCCAATAATTTAGGAACACACTACAACACCTCCATATCAAACTCAGACTAAGAGGAAACACCTGATATGTGGCACGTCTCCCCCATGAACCTGACCCGGTTCTTTTTTCCCTCTCAACCCAACATTGGAACCCAAGGCAACGCTGTTTGCTCCAGGCTCTTCCAAATACCCAGACCACATTCTTTCCTTCCCTCCTCAAAACTTTTCAGGATGAGGCCCTTCTGGGTCTTGGAAGCTAACATATGATTATACATTTCTGATAAGACTAACCTCATGAAGACAAAAAAAAATCAATAAAAATAAAAGCAGCAGCTCACACTTGGGTGTTTACTGTATCAGGCACTGTACCAAATGCTTTCAACACAACACATTCTCTCACCCAAATCCTCCCCTGCAGTGGGTATTATTTCCATGTCACCAATGAAAAATCTGAGGCACAGGTATTAGGTATTAAATAACTTGTCCAAGGATACAAATTTACAAAATGCCAGAACCTGCATTCGAACCCATATTATCCCTCCCGTTTGGACTCCTAGTCACTGAGATTACAGACTACTTCTCAAAGGGGGTTCAGATGGTAAATAGCTATGCTTTTATTCTGAGTCTTGTCGGAAGACAGAATTGCCAACAACCAAAATCTTCTGAAATAAACACCATAATAAAGACATGTCTAAAAAACGTGTATGGCTGTAGAACAGAAGTCCTTGAAATATATTTACAAGCAAGGAAGATATGGGGGTTTCATGTATTTTTAGTTTTCACTTCCTTGGAAACACTTCAAGTTCTAGACCTCAGCATTTCCATAAAGATAAATAATCCACAGGGGAAAACTGTTGCTTACCTAGACAGTGAGGATCTGATATTGGAAGTGTTTAAACTCAGATGACTGAAGAAATCTGAAAAGCAGAAGTTGATTAACTCATGACTATGAGAATAGCTTAACAATCTTCACTGAGATAGAAAAAGCAACACTTAGCACCTAACTACCAGAGACCCCAATGGTCCAAGCAGACTTAAAAGTAGGTAAACAAAACAAAGAAATCCATTTCTACCTGTAATTCCCCAAACAGGACTCACAGCTTCATGAATAACAGAGAAGAAAGGCCAACCAGGGCCTGAACACCATTGCGCTGCCAGCTCCCACTGACTTTACCCTCTTTCCTCTGACTCTTTCTAATTTGGCCTAACTCACCACCCCAGGGAACTGGTTAGAGAAAGGTCCTTTAGCAATCCTATAGAGAAAGTACTGCATAGGCCAGCTTGTGCATGGACACTGGAGGGTCTCAAAAAAAGTCTATATTTCCCATTCTCAATAAAAATAACCAGTAAAAGAACTTGGCAACCCAATTTGCATGTACATACTCAAAACTTATTACAGAATTAGAATTAAACACGAGAGAGAGAGAGAGAGAGAGAGAGAGAGAGAGAGAGAGAGAGAGAGAGAAAGAGAGAGAGAGGCGCGCACAATATGGAGTGAATGTTTCAAAGGATTATGTGGTAGTTTGCTTTTCAATGTCTTGGAATATGAAATGCTTAAGTAACACTACTGTTATACAACCCTGACAAAAAAATCATTGACTCTCTGACTCCATTGTCCATCCTGACACTCTACTGTAGAGAGCCATGAAACACTGTGAGTAGTGTCCCCAGTCAGTGTCATACCTCCTCTTCCCAGAAATTCAAGTCTGTGGAAACCTAATATGAGGTTGAACCAGGCTTAGACCACAGAGCCCTAGGTTTGGCTAGATCTCGGCTGAGTTAAACCTAGGTGAGCTGTTTTTAACTTGCAAATCTCTAAATGCTATTAAGAGATTTGCTATTAAGCTCACCGGCATACCTCTTAGTTCATGCATAGAACTATAGTAAAGTTATGACAAAAGATATAAAGGAGCTTTGGGCATCACTAGAAATCTAGACCTAAGGAGACAGGAGATATAAAATATGGTGGGGGGGCCGCAAAGGTCGGGAAGCACGTCATCCAGACCCTGGGAATTACTGAGTCTGATATTGTCAGACCACACTCAAACTTAAGAGATAAAACTTGCATTGCTGTTAAATATTCAATACTCTTTAAATTTCTTGGAAAACTTGATAAATGATTTGTTTTAAAGCAGGATATTTACCTCAAGAACAAACATTCTATCCATCATGCTTCTCGATGAGGTGGGGTCAGCAACAATACAATCCTCAACACCATGGCCAACCAGCTCCAGAGCTATTTTTTGGATGCACGTATGAGTCTAATGGGAAAGTAAAAAATCCTATAATGCGGTCAAAGAAAAGCATTTTACAATGTGCAGCAGCATGATAAAGCAGGGAGCGCACTAAGGGCTAACGGCCGTGTCCTACACCTAGCTTTGCCTCTAGGGCGCCAGGTGACCTTGTGCTTACACAGCATCTCTGGCTTTGGTTTCCACTTTGTAAAGTCAGGAATCAAATGACATCAAAATTCCTATGGCCGGCCGAGTGGCTCAGTTGGTTAAGAGCTCGCTCAAGAGTTTGAGCTCTGAGCAACAGTGGTTCAAGTCCAGCCCGAGCTGAGCAGCAGCTGAGCTGCCAACAGGTAGCAGGATGGCTCAGCTAAAAAACAAAACAAAACAAAACAAAATTCCTTATATTAGGAACCTTGGACATATTCTTAGAGCTCTGTGAGAATTTTTTAAAACATTGTCACCCATGTCATCTGGGTGGCCTTTATACAGCTGACTACTACCACTTGGTTTTGATGCCACTTGCTGTTGGGTTTATTTCTGAATTTACACCAAGTGCCTAACAAAAAGAAGGCAGATTGTGAAAGTAATTGGAAAACTGAGTCGTTCCAAGGCACCCAGGAGTCAAGGTAGGCCAAGTTAAAAATAACTTGTGACACGGGCAGAAAAAATACAGTCTATGTCACCAGCAAATGTATTATACAGGTTCCATCTCTGTAAGCACTAACTTGTAACAATTCATTAGCAGAGACTGTAGAGTACAAACATGCTCCAACAATAACCGGATTATACAACCAATAAAAGCAGATTTCAATAATGCCATGATGCCAACCTTACCTTCACATGACAGGGGAGCTTTGGAGAATATCAACTGACACCTCATTAAAATTAGCACTAGAGGACTGCTCAAAGATGATTTGCATTACACATGAGGTCTAATAATGATGAATGGGCAAAAAAAGTGCAAAAGTCAGCAGCAGCATTTAGCGTGACATTTATACACACAGGCTTCCTTCCACTACTGAAGTCAAAATACAGAAATATAACGTACATCTAAACCAGAGACTCCACTTTTCTACTATTAAAACCCACTACTATAAAACCTACTATCAAAATATCATAAGTATATTAAATTAATATTATTTGGATTTCATTGTTTTTACATTTTTCATAATTTTTAAATTTTAGTTCAATAGTTGTTTAAAAGCTATGAACAAATACGTACTTACATTCTGTTTATACATGTCCTAGTCCACAACATGGGGAGACCAAGAGGACTTAGCTCAAAGGACTGCTGTGGGAGTTTAATGAATTAATATCGGGGGTGTCAAAAAAATGTGTACACATGGCTTGTATTCAAATTTAGTTATTGGTATATATTATTACAATTTGATACAGTTTTTTCCTTTCTTAAAATGTGTATTCATTTTTTGACACCTTCTGTATATATAAAGTGTTTAGATCAGTGCCATGCAAAAAGTCAACACTTAATAAACAGTGGCTATTTTTCATCATAATTATCACCTAATGGTATTCTATATTCAAAACTGCATTCTGGAAACGTCAAGTTTTCTACAAATGATATTATGTCCAAAACATAACACTCCTACTCCACATCACACAACATTCCTGACTCCAGGAAATTCTGCAAATCCCGCTACGGCTTCTGGTAATCCCACTGAAAACCTGGTCTTTGCAAGTACCAGTCTTACACCTATTAAATCAATTTCTTTTTTTTTTTTTAAGATTTTTATTGGGGAATTGGGGGATGGGAACAGCACTGAGGAATTGGGGGAAGGGGAACAGACAAGTTGCTGTCCTTTTGTTCTTCAATCTAGTTGTGGAGGACATTGCTTCACTAGCCCAAGTTGGCACCATCATTGCACTCTTCCCGGGGGAGGCAGTTCAGTCACCAACTTCTGGATGGCCGCTCATGGTGGCTGCTGGCCGCTCATGCTGGCTGCCGGCCACATACGGTAGCCCATGGCAACCCACTGCAGCAGAGGCTGCAGCCTATGCCGTCGCCGGAGACTCACAGCAGCCCAGCTCCAGGTTGAGCTGTTGTTCACCATCTTAGCTGTAGAGGGCAGTGTCACTGGCCCTCATATGTGGGATCCAAACCGGGGCCCTCTGGCGTCCCAAGCCAGCTCTTAACCAAATGCGCCACTCGGCCAGCCCTAAATCAATTTCTTGAACAGTGCTTCCAAGACCTTTAGGGTACTGTTCTGTTACAAAAACTGGAATTCCGAAAATCCGGGCCCCTTATAACTGGAAAACAACAACAACAACAAAGATAATTAGCAATACACATATGTGTGTATATACTCGTATGAATGTATATAATGCTTCAGTAAATTGGAGAAATTAAACAAGCATACCGATCTTTGTCCCACACTAATAATATTCCCAAAATACTTGATGGTTGGTCTGAACCTTTCCTGCATATCACAGCAGAAACACACAGTGCTTGAAGGTGTAAGATTTTCCAGGGTAGTGAGCTGAGGAAAAAAGAAAACAGAATGATTTAGCACTCATTACACAATGACATTTTTTGCAGTGGAGTTCAATAAAGGAAGAAAAATGGTCCCAGTGTTTGACCCTGTAAGTCAATTATTACTATTACTATTACCCAAAAGAAGTTATCTGAATTACAGAAAAAAAAAATCTATGAAGATGTTCACTGAACTGCTTGTAATAGTGAAAAAATAGCAATAAACTAAGGACAACAAGACAGAAATGATTTCACAAATTTTAACACATTCACATGACACAACATTTTTAGGCAATTAAAATAACATATGCATATGTTTTCAAAGAATTTGTACCATCTAAGAAGAAATTATCATAATCTAATGTTAATTTTAAAAACAGCACAGCACAATAGTAATTCCATAAAGTAAAAATATGAATAAAAAGAAGCAAATATATGAAAATAATAAGTGGTTATACACTTAGGGGTGGTGGGAATATTTTTTCTTTATGCCTTTCTTATATTTTCCAAGTGCTATTTAAAAACATTTCCTGAATGCTATTTAAAAATCTGTACTACTTTTATAATCAGAAAAAAATGTTACAACAGTAAAAACCTTAAATTTGATGAGGGCATTGCTTACAGCGTAAAATTTAAAATAATTTGTAGCAGAGACCATGGAACATAAAACTAAAAAAGCAGGTAGAAACAAATCCAGAATTACTGCTATCCAACAAGCTTTTGTAAAATTACACACTGACTCTATAATTCAGACTTCTTACTTTAACTCATGAATTTCTCTTAAGCCAAACTTTGTAGATAACTAAAAATTCTGCTCACAGTCAAACGTTTACATATTTCAACTACAAGACAGCAAATTAAAAGTAGACTTAACCAAATGCCATCACAAGTAAACTAGCAATTACACATCAATGCTTATTTAAAAATCTGAAAAAAATCACATATAAAAATATATACAAGGTCGGACAAATAAGTTCATGAACTCATCCTAGAAAAAGTATGTAGCACTTACTTCATTGCTGAATATCACTATGGTCACCTTCGAAGTACTCCCCTTGGGAAGCTATACACCAATGCCTAGTCCACCCTTCAAAGCAGTTTTGGAACCCTTTTTCTGGAATGGGCATCAGAGCTATCATCATATTACCCTTGATGTCCTGAATGGCATCAAAATGTCATCTTTTCAATATTTCCTTTAGGGCCAGCCGAGCGGCTCAGTTGGTTAAGAGTTAGCTTAAGAGCGTGAGCTCTGAGCAACAGGGCCGCTGGTTCGATTCCCACATGGGCCAGTGAGCTGCGCCTAAGCCGAGCTGCCACTGAGCTGCCAACAGGTGGCAGGATGGCTCAGCTGGTGAGAGCACATGCTCCTAACAACAAGACTGCCTGTTTGATGGTGGGCTATGCCCACCCGCAACTAAGACTGAACTTGGCACCTTGAGCTGAGCTGCCACCTGGATGGCTCAGTGGATAGAGCACATGCTCTTAACAACAAGGCTGCTGGGTTCGACTCCTGCATGGGATGGTGGCTATGCCCACCCGCAACAAAGATTGTAACACAGCACCTTGAGCTTAGAGGCCACGAGCTGCCAACAGGCAGCCAGATGGCGAATGGCGCCCTCCATAGCTAAGATTGGAGAACAACAACTTGGCTGGTCCCCCTCCCCAATTCCCCAACACTGTACTCCTCCCCCAATCCCTCAATTGAAAAAAAAAGAAAAGAAAAAATATTTCCTTTATCTTCGGGTAAAGAAAGAAGTCATTGGGGGCCAGATCAGGTGAGTAGGGAGGGTGTTTCAATACAGTTATTTGTTTACTGGCTAAAAACTCCCTCACAGACAGTGCCATGTGAGCTGGTGCATTGTTGTGAAGCAAGAGACATGAATTGTTGGCGAAAAGTTGCTACACATATGCATACATAGATAATACACATTTCAACATTTAAACACAAAAGTTGATCACAACTAATGGCTTCTTCAAGCAAGGGTTTAAGAGACCAATTTCAAGTATAAATTTTTTGTCATAGCTGGGATTTGACATTGATTTCACATTCAAAAGATTTTTGATCCGCAAGTTACATTACCATTATCATGACAGTATTTACCCTCCTTCACAACCACACATCCTGTGGCCATTTTCTAACAATGGCTGCTACGTCTGCCAGGCCTGGGCTCCTCCCCAGCTCAGTCCCCCTGGGTACAGGACAGGCATATACGGGATGGCTGTGGTCTTGCTCAGTGATGCCCTGCACCACCAGTCCTGTTCTCTGCATAAAAGTGATGCATGGTGAGTGTTACATGAATTGTGTCCTCGAAAAGCCATATGTTGAATTCCTAACCGCCAGTACTTCAGAAAGTGACTTTATTTGGAAATAGAGTCACTGAAAATATAATTAGTTAAGGTAAGGTCATACTGGAGTAAGGTGGGTGTCTAATCCAACAAGACTGGTGTCCTTATAAAATGGGGAAATGTGGACACAGAGGCCTGCGAACATGAAGGCAGAGATCAGGGTGATGTGTCCATAAGCCCAGCAATGCCAAAGAGTGTCAGCAAATCATCAAAAGCCAGGAGAGAGGCCTGGAACAGACTCTTCCTCACAGCCCAGGAGGAACCAACCCTGAGCTCTAGCCTCCAGAGCTGAGAGAAGATAAGTTTCTGTTGTATAAGCCACTAAGTTTATGGTACTTTGTTACAGCAGCTCCCTAGTGAACTACCACAGTGCGTAAACAATGTATCTTTAGGCATGATTAAAGTTTGCAATTGTAAATGTGATGTTTTCAAAATTCTGGTAGTCTAGTATACTCACAAAATAGACACGATCTGCCTGAGAGAGAGTCCAGAAGGAGAGATGGTGTATCATTACTTCTCTTAGAAGTGTTTCCAAGGAAATCCGAAACCACAGTTAATAGTAAGACCTTGCTCCAATACCGACTCCCTTAAAACAGAGATCTGTGTGACGTGACTCCCAGGTCACAAGGCTCGCAACATAGCACAGCCCATGGACAGGAGAATCTGAATCCAAATCTCAAGTTCACTAATTTCAAGTACATGAAATTAGGCAAACCATTAACCTCTGCAAACAGCAGTTTCTTCATCTGTAACAAAGCAAGAAAAATGGTACCTACCTCATAGGCCCATTTCAAGGATTAAATGAGCTTCCTGTGATCTGTCACTAAATGTATTAGGCTAATGCGATATCCGTCATATAGGAAACATATACTACACTCTGAAGTTCAGCACACAGTAAATAAAAGTTGTCTTTAAAGAGGCTAAAATACCATTTACTGCTAAGATCCCTTAGAAAATAATATATACAGAAATACTAATAACGCCTAACTTGTTATGTTAACCTAGTCTGCAGAATTAAGGAAATGATCCATAATGTGGATTTCTAAATGTCACCAAAAGACCCTCATTCCATGAAACAGGTTTGGGGCTTTTTAATTCAGGCTGCCAAAGAATATTTATTTCTACCTGCTCCTCCCACGTGCTCCCAGGATAAAGGCTCCAAAGCCAAAATCACTACCTTCAAACCAGCAAGCCCAAGGGGAACAGATTCCTTTCCCTCTTCTTTCCAAACCCTGCCTTCTCTCCTTCCCACCATGAACTCCAGAGTCTCTTCTAGCCATAAAATGTCCATGTCCCTGTTTAAAAAAACAGTAGTAGTAATGAACTTCCAAGAAATGAAAGTTGGAGCCGAATCCATTCCCAATTAACCATCTCAGGAAATGGTGAAAATAACCTTCCCAGGGAAGCCCTTATCTTATGCCCACACAATGCTGCCTCTGTACAGAAGCAACATCCTCTCGCCGGGTTCTTCTCACAATGTCTTCCTCTCTTCTAGTTGCGCTCTGCCTCCCCTGGTGACAAGCTGGAAAATACACTGGCGGTGGTATGACATCAAATCTACGTGAGTTTCCAGGTTGAATGTTTCCATTAGTTAAAACTTGGGAAATACTTCTTGCAACTTTAAAAATTCTAAGTCATAAAAATGACCAAAATTCCCACTGCATAATCCTCTCATTTACATTTCTTCCCCTGCATCTCAAAATTCCTCAGACTTTAAGCACCTGACAAAGCTACAAAGACACCTAAGTCATGCTTGAAACAAGCTCTGTCTTCAGCTACCTGAGCTGTCAGTAGACACTCGGTCACTTTGACAGAATTCTTTCGGAAAAGAAGACACTAAACGGTGACTACAGCCTAATACTGGTAATGGGGGCCTCAAGGATCAGTCCCCAGAGAACCACAGGTGCAGACAGTGTGGCACAAGCAACCAGTTTTACAAGTTCCCCAGCAATGGTAGTCCGAACAAGCATGAAAGCAAACTCAGACCCCTGTGTAAATGAAGAATACATTCTAGAATATATATTGGGTTGTCGGAAAAGTCATGACATATTTTTTCTGTTTTTCGTTGCAAAAATGCATCATGACTTTTCCGACAACCCAATAGTATGTGAGCAGGGCGACAGAGGCTCTAATGCCTACATTTGAAGAAACAGCAAGTCACATTATTTAAGCAGTGGACGTTATGTGGCCAAACTTACGCCCTTTGTCCGTGCCTCTGGGAGAAGGGGCCTACCATCCCAGCAGCATGGCCATCTTGAGTCTTCCTTAAGTCACAGGCATCTATTCCAAAGAACAGTGAACAGCATCAAAGCAAATGCTATTACAGGCTCAAGTCTGTGGCTTGTTTTCCGTTCTGCTTGATATTTTCATTAAGCATAAAAAGGACACGAGTGCTATGGTCAGCTGTCAGGGAGGACCTCATGTGCTTTGCTATTTCCACCATGATGGTGGAACCCTGGGCAACTCCCTATATGTTCTGCTTTTCTGCAAAATAAAAGTTAGATTATTTGGTAAGGAACAAGAATTGGGTCTTATCCATGTTGGCATTCACTATGCCAGCACTTATAGCTACCGCTGAAATGTTTGTGGAACGATCTCTATGGTCTCATCTAGCCATAAAATGTCCTTGTCTCTATGATTATATAGCTAGGTTCCAAAAATATAGTACAGTAAAATAGTGATGAGAAGAAATATCTTCCCTTTCTCTTCTGAGAGTATATACACATAACATACACATATGTATGTGTGCATATATATAAATATATGTCTTCTTATATGGATATGAATAGGTATATGGATATAGGTGTGGGGTATGTGTATGAACATGTGTGTATCCCTCCACATTATCTATTTTTAAGCTGGGGGAGGCACCTGGCTGAAGAAGTGAAAATGTTATGATTAATAAAATGAAATAATGAAAAAGAAAAATATTTTTAAATGTATAAAGTATTAAATAACAGGTACTTAAGAATTCTTGGACTATTTAGTGAGAAAAAATAACATGTTTAAAAGGATGGAATGGAATAGTGTAGTGCTATTATTCTAATTATTTTAAACATCACCACAAAAAAAAAACAACTAACTATATGTTATCCCCTATATACCAAGCAAAATATTTCAAAAGCCACAGGTGACCTGAATAATATGTCTTTTGAGAATGTGCAAGATATTTCAAGTATAGAAATACATACTATTAATTTCCAGAATGGTTAATTAAAAAGAGTTGTCAGACCCAGGCCTTGAATTTTTCAAAATAAAAAATCCTATCTTGGCAGGGGAACCTTATAAATGTTGGGGAGAGCTAGTTTGGCATCACATCTTATTAGGTGCCAGCTTACCCTTCTCCCTTCCAAGCTACAGGGCATCATCACAAAGAAGTCTGCCTGCTCAGTACAGGTCCAGGCAGCCTCAGATTTTGGATTCTCACCTTCATTAATTAGTGTCAAAGGTGCATGGAACTTCTTAGGTATTTTGACGATAATCTAAAGACAGACAAGGGAGGCTGCAGAGACATGTCAGCCATGAAAACTCTTGAAGACATAAAAATGGAAAGTAGTAAACATCTAGGAACCACAAGTCTCCAAATTCTCCATATGGACAGCAGGGCAAATTCTGGGGTATCAGAGACCCTCTGCATACCTCTGGGCTCTCTGGGGGGACAGTGGACTCTCAAAGCCTTGGTCCTCCAAACACAGGAACTTTACTCACATTAAAGTACCTGCTTTGGAAGCTTTTGGCATGGGTGCTGGGGTGACAGGAAACAAGACCCATTCCACAGTCAACTACATCTTGGGGGGGGGGAAAAAACTAGAGAATAATCCTCGGAAAATGAGACTTGAATATTATAATGCTTTTTAACCCCAAATCACACATTTCAGTTTAGTCTTCTGAAGAAATGGCTTATCGGTTTCTCAACTAGGGAAAAAGCGTTGAGGATATAATACCTGAACTATGCTTTATGTTCTTTCTTTTCAAAAATATAAATTCTCCAGTGACTCCTCTGAGCGCAAAAAAAGGACAAGAGACAGACCCACCCGCCACAGCATGAGAGCATGGCTTTAAATACATATATATAGAGAGAGAAACGGGGGGGGGGGGGGGGGGGGCAGAAAGAGAGAGAGAGATACATCTCTCTCTCTCTATCATATATATATTTTATATATGCTATAAAATAATCCTCAGACATCACAACTTTCTCAGCAGGACCAGGAAATCGTCATCTAGCTAAAATTGATATTTAAGAAAGGATTACAGCCCTGGAGTCAAATGACTTTTTCAGTGTAGGAGGCGCATCTGTAATCACATTCAGCGGACAGTTACCAGGAAGAGGCTAAGCAAATGGTTATTTCGCTTAAGTGTAGGGGAGGCTTAAGCTCGAGAAACCGTAAGACAGGGAAGAGGAGGGGAAGGAGGCTGACTGCAGAAGTTTGGGTTTCTGCACGTGGTGAACACAGCTCCGGGGAACAAACCCTAAGGCCAATACTCCCACAATCTCTACATCACCGGTTATGCATCACCCCGAAATAAAAACACAGCTGCTATTGCACAGCCCTTCGGTCACGCAGGAGGCTGAGACTTGCTCTTGGCACAGCAGGCGGATGTGGGCGGCTGAGAACCACTCACGTGGGGGCGATCGCGCGCCGCGCCCTGCTGGGAAGCCTACGGCCCAGCCTCGACAGAGGACTGCTGGTGACTGTCACCTTCGGACAGGCGGTCCCCACGACTAGCGATGGCGGCCCTTCCAACCAGGCGAGGCGCGCAGGGCCCGGCGCCCGGGCGGTGCGGGGCACCTGAGGAGCGCGGCGGGGACAGGGAGCACCTTGCAGCGCTAGCTCACCACGAAGCCCTTGGGCAGGTCCACGTACTGGCCCCACTCCTCCGCAAAGGGCTGCACGACGGCTTTGCGGTGCACGTCGCTGGTCGCCGTACAGGCTGAGGAACTTCTGATGAGCAGCTCGTAGCCCGCACCCTGCGGCACGGACGAGGCGGCGCGGAGACCACGAAGCAGAAGAGAACCGGCACGGGTGCCCGACAGCGCCCCCGCCGCCGCTGCTGGGGAGCGCTGGTTCCGCCGCCGCCGCCAAGTTCCCCGAGCGTCTGTGGGCTCCGTACTGCGAAGGAGCGGGTCCCTGCTGCCTCGGCTCCAGGGCTGGCGGGTCGTGGGGCCCAGGTGCGCGCGCTCGAGAGCGAGCCTGCGCCCCACGCCCGGCCGCCCTCTCCCACTTTTCCAGCGGCCGCTCTGCGGCTCCGGGCGCGCCGCCCCTCCGACTGTCCGCAAGGAGCCTGGTCGCCTCGCAGACCCTTACCCGCCTCGGCTGCCCCGGTGCTCTCATCCACAGACGAGGTTTGGCACACCCCTTCCACCCCGCTCCCCCCACCTCCGAATAAGCGGTGTTCTCGGGGAGTTTAGAGCTGTGCGTGGGGATCCAGGGCTGCCGGACGGAACCTACTGGCACGCGTCACGTGTCCGCCTTGTGCAGAGACCTGCAGTCCTCCCCGAAGCTGGCAGCAGTAATCTTAAACCTAATAGGACGGTCTGATAGATTTTCTAAGAGCAGTAGAGTTTATGATACTTCCTTAGGCCCGTTCCAAGGCTCGGAATTTCGTGGGGGTTTTTCGGTCACCTGGAACACAATATCTCCAGTAATTGATTTGAGATCTTGACCTCTCTTTATTTCAGCCCAATTTCTGGGAGAAATTGGAAGGGGAATTGCAAACTATAAAGAGGTTTGAGAGTAAAAATCAGGACTTTATAACCCCCTGCCTTATGAGCACTGTTAAGACACTGTAAGTGACTTGAATTAGATAAGCATACATTATGAACAAAGTCTCCTTAACATCTACTCCTGGGAAGGTAGGCGCATGAGTCAAACATAAAATTAGAGGTTAGATATTAGGGTTTTCCAATTCTTACAATGTAATAACTTTTAAGGCCGGGTTTCTCAACTGGCATTGCTGATGTTTGGAACAATACTACAATCCTTGTTCACGTGGGCGCTGTCGTGTGTGTTGGTAGAGTGTTTTGCAGCATCCCTGCTCTCTATCCACTAGATGCCAGTAGCACTCCACTCCTCCAAAGTGTTTCCAGACGTTGCCAGATATCCCCCGGGGGCAAATTTGCCCCCAGCTGACAACCGCTGCTTTAAAGTGATGCTAAGACCATCCTTTGGCTTTTATTTCTAATTTGTACCCGAGCTACTAAAAATAGTCTGTTTTCTGGCTTCTTCTGAAACTAAGAGATTACATTTAACACTTGTCTGAGCCCATCAGACCCAAAGTGATATTTTTGTACATATCACTCTATTGCAATGTCTTCCATATGTAGACTTGAAAATGTGTGCTAATAAGACAAAGGTACTTCCTCTAGAATCACTGATTTTAAAAGGTACCTATTCTGGGTGGACTAATTATGAAAGTGTTCCTTCTAGGCTATGGGCAAGACCTGACAGTCAGAACCCTTTTATCCACACCAGTGCTACCACACAAGACCAAACAACCATCATTCCTCATCTGACTTTAATACTATTCTCATAAACGGTGCCCATTCTTTGATTTTTGTCCTCTGAAGTCCATTTACCACATGACCATCAGAGTAGTACTTTTAAAAAATAATATTTTCAGAGTACATCACTTTTCTGTTCAAAATTCTCCAGTACATAGATCTCAAGAAAATTCAGATGTTGGAATTAAAAGAAGGTTATAGTAGTTATTATAAGTACATTTAAGAATGTAGGGCCAGCCGAGTGGCTCAGTTGGTTAAGAGCTCGCTCAAGAGTTTGAGCTCTGAGCAACAGCGGTTTGATTCCCGGCCCAGGCTGAGCAGCCGCTGAGCTGCCAACAGGTGGCAGGATGGCTCAGTTTAAAAAAAAAAAAGAATGTAAAGGATAGTCATAAGAATGAACAGTTGGAGAACATCCCAGAAAAATTAAAAAGACAAAAAATAAACAAATGTAAGTTTTAAAATGGAAAAGTACAATATCTGAAATGAAAAATTCACTTGGATAGTCTAAACATTAGATTATAGGTTGCAGAAGAAAATATTAGTGAAATTGTAAGCTAATAGAAATTATCTAATGTGAAGAACAGAAAGATTTTGGGGGTTATCTCCACTTTATTTTTTAAATTAAATTAAATTTTTAACTTATTTTTCAGTTATGGCTGACATACAATATTATATTAGTTTCAGGTATACAACATAATGATTAGACATTTATATACCTTATGAAGTGATCACTCCAATAAATCTAGTACCCATCATACATAGTTATTACAATATTATTGGCTGTATTCCCTATGCTGTACTTTACATCCCCGTGACTATTTTTATAAGTGGCAACTTGTACGTCTTAATCTCTTTCACCTTTTTCGTCTACCCCTCTTAACCCCACTTCCCTCTGGAGACCATCAGTTTGTTCTCTGCTTCTATGGGTCTGTTTCTATTTTGTTTGTTCATTTATTTTGTTCTTTAGATAGATTCCACATATAAGTGAGTGATATGGTATTTGTCTTTCTCTGTCTGACTTATTTCCTTGGCATAATACCCTCTAGAGCCCTCCATGTTGTCTCAGATTTCATTCATTTTTGTGGCTGAGTAATATTTCATTGTATATATGTACCACTTCTTCTTTATTCATTCATCTATCAATGGGTACTTAGGTTGCTTCCATATCTTGGCTACTGTAAATAATGCTTCAGTGAACATAGGGGTGCATATATCTTTTTGAATTAGTGTTTTTGATTTCTTCAGATAAATACCCAGAAGTGGAATTACTGGGTCATATGGTAGTTCTGTTTTCAATTTTTTGAGGAACCTCCATACCAATTTTCATAGTGGCTGCACCAATTTGAAACAATGCATGAGGGTTCCCTTTTCTCTACATCCTCACCAACACTTGTTGTTTGTTGATTTATTGATGATAGTCATTCTCACAGGTGTGAAGTGATATCTCATTGTGGTTTCAATTTGCATTTCTCTGATGACTAGTGACGTTGAGCATCTTTTTACATGTCTGTTGGCCATCTGTATGTTCTCTTTGGAGAAATGTCTTTTCAGGTCCTCTGTCCATTTTTAATTAGATTGTTTATTGCTTTGATGTTGAATTGTATGAATTCTTTATGCATTTTGGATATTAAGCCCTTTTCAGAGGTTATCATTTGCAAGTATCTTCCCCCATTCAGTAGATTGCCATTTCATGTTATTGATGCTTTCCTTTGTGGTATAAAACCTTTTCAGTTGGATGTAGTCCAATTTGTTTATTTTTGCTTTTGTTGTCTTTGCCCTAGGAGACATACCCCCCAAAATATTACTAAGACCGATGTCAAAGACTTTTACCTAAGGGCCGGCCGAGTGGCTCAGTTGGTTAAGAGCTTGCTCACGAGTTTGAGCTCTGAGTAACAGCGGTTCGAGTCCCGGCCCGAGCTGAGCAGCCGCTGAGCTGCCAACAGGTGGCAGGATGGCTCAGCTTAAAAAAAAACCCACAACAAAAAACAAAAAGAAGACTTTACCTATGTTTTTTTCTGGAAGTTTTATGGTCTTTTTTATTTATTTATTTTTTTTATTATGAAATACAATTTTTAAAAAAAATTAGTTTCAGCTGTACAACACAGTGCAATAGTTATACTTTTTACCCCTCAAAGTGACAACCCCCTCCCCCAATCCACTGCCTCACTTCCCTCCCAATATCATACATATCTATTACAATTCCCTTGACTTCACTCCCACACTCCACTCCACGTCCCGTGACTATACATATATATATATATATATATATATATATAT
>NW_017731592.1:296387-311054 GCF_001890085.2 Hipposideros armiger
TAATGTAAATATCTTTTTGTTTTCCGATGGTCTTAGGCGACCCCTGTGAAAGGGTCGTTTGACGCCCAAAGGGGTTGCAACCCAAAGGTTGAGAACCACTGCTCTAGAAGAAGAGAGTAAAATGATAATTGGCGGGCTGGCTAAGTGGCTCGTTGGTTAAGAGTTGGCTTAGGAGTGCAAGCTCTGAGGACCAGGGCAGCCGGTTTGGATCCCACATGGGCCAGTGACGCTAAGATGGTGAACAACAGCTCGACCTGGAGCTGGGCTGCTATGAGTCGCTGGCGACAGCATAGGCTACACTGGGCTGCTGTAAGCTCCTGTGAGTGGGCGGCAGCCGCCGTGAGCTGGCGTGAGCTGCTATGAGCCGCCATGAGTGGCCATCCAATGGCTGGCAACTGATCTGCCTCAGCCGGGAAGAGTGCAATGATCACAATACCAACATGGGCCAGTGAAGCGACATCCTCCACAACTGGACTGAAGAACTAAAGGACAGCAATTTGTCTGTTTCCCCCGATTTCCCAACAAAGAAATCTAAAAAAAAAAAAAAAGATAATTGGAAATTTAAGCTCAGTATGAAAGCCAAAAAGGCCTTTTTGGTAGCACTGAGAGAGGCCCTCGGTTCCTGCAGTGAGAAGACAGAGAATTCTAAGGACTAGGACTAGGACTTAAGAGCATCAGAACTTCAAAGAAGGTTACACTCTTAATCAATGCACATTATCTATGCCAAGGTCAAGGCTCTGGTTGGAAAAGGGACCATGACACATGGGATGGGGTCGGTGACACCATAAACCATGAATCCTCAGATTCTTTAATGACTAGCATCCCCTCATTTTTTTTAAGACAGTGCAGAGGCTTTTCCTCAGCAAGATGTGAACTCACCCAGGATTTTCCTCCCATCTTCCCTCTTGGTACCTAGGTCCATACATTGGCCTAAGTAACAGCAAAACCAGGCCATAGATGTACTGAGCCTGATAAGGAGGGAAAGAGACTATATCCCAAAGGGATTGCAGAATCTAACCAGCATGTACCATCAGGAGCTGAGCAATTATGTGGGGCATTGGATTATGAGGGTGCATGATCAAGGATGTGGCACATAAGTTTATCAATTAAGAAACACTCTACCAACATACAGGATTTTACACCCTGGTAAAGCTTTTTTTAATTTTTTTATTTAAGTCTTTTTTTTTAAAGAAATTTTATTGGGGAACAGTGTGTTTTTCCAGGACCCATCAGCTCCAAGTCAAATGGTTGCCTTCATTCTAGTTGTGGAGGGCACAGCTCCTTGGCCCACATGGGAATCGAACCAGCAACCTTGGTGTTATGAGCCTGCGTTCTAACCACCCGAGATAACCGGCCACCCCAAAGCTTTTGAAGATGGGCCAAACACACTGCTACTAGGGCAGCTCTTACATGAGCAATACATTTACATTCTCACCCCGAAGTGATGTTAACGGTCTTTCCCTCTATCATGATATACTCTAAAGACACGTAAATTGGCTGGACATCCTGCAGAACATCACACTTGTCCACTATATTGATAACATCATACTAATTGGACAAGATGAGCCAGCAGTTACTATTTGTGAAAGGCCTTGGTAAGACACAGGCATTCCAGAGGGGAGATAAAACCTCTAAGAAGTTTCAAGGGCTCACCACATTAGTAAAATTTTAGGGTCCAGTGTCCTATGGCATTCTAAGACATAACCTTCAAAGTACAGGACAAATTATTGCTTCTTACACTTGCATTTCCCACCATGAAGAAGGAAGCACAGTGCCGAGGAGACTTCTTTGGATCAAAGAGACAGCATATTCCACTACTGAGAATAATATTATGACTCTTCTGTGTGACAGAAAATGCTACCATCTTTGAGTGGGGCCAAAGTAGTTGAAATGGTTTTGCAGTAGATCCAGGTAGCAGTACAAACAGCCCTGCCTCTTGAACCATATAACCTGACAGATTCTATAGTATTGGAAATACCAGTGTTACAAAAAGATGCCATTAGAATTATGGGAAACCCTAATGTAATAGTCACAATGCAGACAGCACCAGTTTTGGAACAAAGCCATGCCATCTGCAAGAGAAATTTATAGGATTCTGATAGGACATCAAGTGACCATGCTCATGGAACAGCCCACCTGAGCTGATTTCTGTCAGAAGGCCCGAAGAAATCCACAGAAAGTTGGAAGTGGTGCATATGGGATCAAGAACAAGCAAGAATGGGCAGAACAAGTGAACTACATAAGCAGCTAGCCTAGACACCAACGTCACCCACTCCTGTTCCACTATTGCCTCTCCCTCAGGTCACACAGAGGATCCTTTATCATTAGTTGATGGGAGATAAAAAGTTTGAGCTTGGTTTAAAAATGGATTGACTTGATGTGTTGGTGCAAGCCTTGGAGGACAGGAATGAGGGGAAATCCAGTGCACAAAGATTTAGGCAGTGACCTGGTCATTTATTTCACATGGAAAGAGAAGTTGCCAGAGCTGAGCTTGGAAAATACACAGAACCATAGGAGATGGCACGTGGCTTGGCAAGCCAGTCAGGAACCTGGAAGAAGAAAGATTGGAAAGTCAGGAAAAAGGAGATTTGGGATAAATACATGAAAATGTCCATACGGGAGTAAGCACCAAGTGTGACAATTTTCATACTGCATGGTCACACTCACCCAAGATGATCCCCTGTAGGAGAGACACTACCACCAGGTACACAACCAGAATATATTGGGGTTGTTGGAAAAATCATGATGTATTTTTCTATGTTTTTCATTGCAAAAATGCATCATGACTTTTCTGACAACCCAATATAAAGGACTCCTACTAATCAACCATAAAAAGGCAACCCAGTTAAAATGGGAGAAAAGACTTGAACAGATACAGTGCTTAACATCACTAGTTGTCAGGAAAATACAAATTAAATCAACAAGAGAAATACTACTTTACACCCACTAAAATAGCTAAAATTAAAAAGACAATGACTGATAATAATATGGAACTATTGAATAGAACTTTTTTTTTTAAAGATTTTTATTGGGGAATTGGGGGGATGGGAACAGCGCTGGGGAATTGGGGGAAAGGGAACAGACAAGTTGCTGTCGTTTTGTTCTTCAGTCTATTTGTGGAGGATGTTGCTTCACTGGCCAAGGTTGGCACCATCATTGCGCTCTTCCCGGGCGAGGCAGATCAGTCGCCGGCTTCTGGACGCTGCTGTATGCTCACGCTGGCTGCTGGCTGCACATGGTAGCCCATGGCAACCCACTGCAGTAGGGGTTGCAGCCTATGCCATCGCCGGCAACTCACGCAGCCCAGCTCCAACTTGAGCTGTTGTTCAGCATCTTAGCTGTAGAGGGCAGTGTCACTGGTCCCCATGTGGGATCCGAACTGGGGCCCTCTGGCATCCCAAGCCAGCTCTTAACCAGTGCACCACTCGGTCAGCCCTTGAATAGAACTTTTATACATTGCAGTGGGTGTGTAAAATGATAAACCATTTTGGAGAAATTGATATGGCAGCTTTTTACATGCATAGCTATGCGTGCACCAGTCCTTTAACCTCAAAATCTCAATCCTAAGTATTGATGTAAGAGACGTTAAAACATATGTACATCAAAAGACTTATACGCAAATATTCATGGCAGCCAGGAAATGAGATTTGATAAGCAGATGGTGATATATTCATACATGGAGTATTACACAGAAGTAAAAAAGAATGAATATCTGATACATATAACAACATCGATGAATCTAAAAAGAAAAGCATGAATCTAGACACATAAGAGTGCATATTGTGTGATGCCATTCAAATGAAGTTCAAAAACAGCTAAAACTAATCTCTGGTGATAGAAATCAGAACAACAGTTGGTTGCCTATGGGAAGATTGGAACGATTGGAAAGGGTCGCTGGATTTTCTGGGGTGATGGAAATGTTCTCTAATTTATTTGCATACTTAGGATCTGTGCATTTTACTGTATATAAATTTTTATCTTAAAATCGTTTAAAAAGTACAATCAAATGTCTTATTTCTCTGATCTTAATTTCTGCCACCCGCTCTCTCTACTCCAGCCCCAATGACCCTTTGTCATGCCTCATCCTTTTGTTCTTGTTATACCTTCTCCCTGAAAACTACCCTCCTCCCAGGTGGCCATACCATCTGAGTTTTACAAGAGTCTATGAGTTTTTGCTTCCTCATGTAATTTAGGTCTGTGTTCAAAGATGGGCCTCAAATCAAAGAGGTCCACCCTTATATCTTATATAAAACAGATCACTTGCTGTGATCACAGCCTATACCCCTTTCCTGCTTCATTTTTCTTCTCTTTCTTAACACTTTTTGCAATTTGTATATGCATATATTGTGAGAACAGAGACTTGCTTCCTGTTTCCTGTTGTATCACAACCCCTAGAACACTTCCTGGCACATAGTAGGCTCTCTACAATATTTGGTGAAGCATTGTTACACTGAATATACCTCAAGCTTACTATATTGAAAAATCAAAGGTATTCAGTCAAAGGTGATATTTTTAGGTGAATACTTTATTTACATTGTAATTTATCCTAAGATAGCTATTATGAAAGGATCACTGGATTTCTTAGCAGGCACCAACAAGATTTTCTGACTTCATTTGTGTTTTCTGGAAACTTTTTGATAAGGAAAGCAAAGAAAGTCAAGTATCCAAACACCTTTTACATCTTTCTCCATGGGGAATTCTGATAGTTTTCTGTCAAGGAAAGGAAGGGTGTCAAGATGTTAATTTTATACATAGATGGAATATGATACAGTCAAATTATTTGAAAAGCTACCAGATAAATTTTAGACCCAGAGGTCATCTAATAGAGACATCTAGCAGAAAATTTTTGCTAGGATTTATTATTATTTTATTATAACATCACTGAAGATCTTACAGTTGATTGCTGGCACATCTGGCTGTGACCAACACCCATAATATTATTCAAATTCACATTAATATAAAGTTGAGTTGTTTGAATTTTTCATCTATTCATTCAATCAATTAATATCTACAGTAAGGATTGTGTAATGAACAAGAAAGATAATGCTGCTATAGGATTCCTTGCTCTTATGGAGCTTACAGTCTCCTGGGAGTATGTAGACAATAAACATGCAAAGAAATAAATGAATGAGATTAGTGAAAAGGCTAAGAAGATGTCATACAGCATAACCTGGGAGTGGTAGGATGCAGGATATTTTAAATAAATTGTCTATGATCTACTTTCTTAGAAGGAAACATTTAGGCTGTGATCTGAGGGATCAGAAAAAGTATCCCAGATGAAGGAAGAACAAGTGCAAGGGCTCTGCAAGTGTAACAAGCCCAGTATGTCTGAGGAATGGTGTGGCTGGAACGTAGTGAATCGTGTGAGATTAGAGGTATTGGGAGCAATGGCTGTAACTACGTAAAGAATTCGGTTTTGTTCCAAGTAAAATGTTTTAACCAGGGAAACGACATGAACTGATTTATGATTTTAAAAAACTCATCGTACTAGGAAAACTGCATGCAGGAGGTCAAAAGTAGGAGCAAGGAAGACCGGCTTGGTTGGTTCTTATAGTCACCCAGGTAAGACTTGGTGGCAGATGGCTCTGAGACAGGGGTTCTCAGTCAGGGTGATTCGGCCCCAGGCATATTTGGCAATGCCTGGAGACATTTTTGGTTGTCACATTTGGGAACTGGGATGCTACTGGCACCTAACAGGTAGAGTCCAAGGATGGTGCCAAGCACCCAGCAATGCACAGGGCAGTTCCCCACAGTGAAAAATGGTTCGGCCCAAAATGTCACTAGTGCCAAAGCTGAGGAAACTTGCTCCAGGCTGTTGGTTCTGTGAATAGAAACAAGAGGATAAATATGCTATTGTTTTGGAGATATAAGCAAGGGAACTGTCTATAGACTGGATGTGAGAGATGAAAAGGCAGAAATCCTAGAATCCTAGCTTCTCTGCTTGAATATCTGGCAATGCCACAGTGCTGTTACTGAGATGAAGACTAGGAGTTTAACATGTTAGGTGTTAAAGCCAAGAAATTTATTCTGACCATGTTAAGTTCGAGATACTTATTAGGTATCAAAAGTAGGTGGTGAGTAGGTAGTTGCCCATTAGTGTCTGGATCTCATTGGAGAGGAAGCTCACTATATGAGACATTAGCACAAAGAAGATATTTAAACCATGGGGGTAGATGAGATCACCTGGAGGGAGATGATAGCTAGAGTAGAAAATAGGGCCTATGACAGGGAGTTAAGGTTAAGCAAAGGTGGTGAAGGTAGATTGATAAGAAATAGATACTGAGATAGGGAAAAAACCCTGGACACTGGAATCATGAAAGTTAACTAAAAAGTATTCGTTTTACATTGAGCCAAACACAATTGCCTAACTCACTTTAGACCTACAAAACCAGAAATTTCATATAGTTCAACCTCACAGAAAGAAAGAATGACCAACCATGTCCAACACTGCTGGGGGATCAACTGTAATGAGAATGAGCATGGAGAATATGGTGACATGAAGGCTCTTGATGACGCTGACACGGGCAGTTCCAGTGGAATATAGGGGATAAAAGCCTGGTTTTAGTGAGATCAAAGAGAAACTTAGTAGTGAGAAAAGAGTCAATCATTTCTTTTTTGTTTTTTTAAGCTGAGCCATCCTGCCACCTGTTGGCAGCTCAGCTCAGGCCAGGAATCAAACCGCTGTTGCTCAGAGCTCACACTCTTGAGTGAGCTCTTAACCAACTGAGCCACTTGGCCAGCCCGAGTCAATCATTTCTTTAGATTAAGAGGGATAGAGGTTTAAAAGGATTTCTTTAATGATAGAAAATGCTAGAAACATTAGATTATTGTTCTGCACTGGTGAGAATAAACCAGAAGAAAGGGACAGATTTATGGTCCAGTGGGAAAGAAGATATTTGAAGGATAATGGTCCTTGAAAAGGATGGAATCCAGAACACAAGGGGGTTTCGGCTTCTTGGAGGATCAAGGACATTTGTTCTATTGAGAATGAAAGGCAGATAATTCAGGTAAACATACAGGCAGGTTAATAATTTTGGAATAAGAAAATAAGGGAGTTGTCTAATTATATCTTCTTTTTTATTGTACATAACTGTGCATACTATTCTTAAATGTCTACTACCCTTAATTCTTGGTATAATTTAGATATATGTTACTATATTAAAACCAGTCATAATTTTGGCCTGGTATAGTATTCCTAATGCTGTTTTTAATTCTTTTCTTTTCAAAGAACATACCTTCAGAGCCATATTCTACTTCAATACATTCACCTTGCCATGACCATCTTTTGAAGATAGAAAGATATAATTTATTATATTTTGTGTTTCAGAATTTACATCAGCAAGTTTTTGTCCAGTGCTGGGTCTGGTTCATTTTTCAATTAAAGGAACTTCTGGAGTGGAAAGGAAAAAAAGCAAAATTGTAAACTCTTTCCTAAACCCCAAATTCCCACTGTCTCCAAAATTTATCCAGCCATTTGGTATTCATCTTTTTAATAAGATTATTTATGAAGTATCTACACTGCATGAAGGCAGAGACCTTGTCTACCTCTCATCAAAGTATTCCCAGTAGCACAGTACCTGTCAAATAATACAAAGTCATAAATACTTGAACAAATCAGTGAACAATTAAATTTGATTTATCTTTTTCCTTACCATTCTTTTTCTTCTCTGTTGAGTAACTTGAAGTCAGTTCCCACCCTCTCCCCAAAGATGTGACATACAGTCATCCCTCAGTACCCACAGGGATTGCTTTCAGGACCCCTGTGGATACCGAAATCCACAGATGCTCAAGGCCCTTATATAAAATGGCATAATATTTACATATAACCTACAGCACATGCTTCAGTATACTTTAAATCATCCCTAGATTACTTATAATACCTAATACAATGTAAATGCTATGTAAATAATTGTTATACTGTATTATTTAGGGAATAATGACAAGAAAAAAGTCTGTACATGTTCAGTACAGATTCAACCACCGTAAGCCTAACTACATAGTACATGCCAGCAACAAGGTAACATTTTTCGCATATTTTTGATCCACAGTTGGTTGAATTCATAGAATGTGGATACAGAGGGCCAACTGTCTTTAACATCTTAGTGTGCTCCAAGGTCGCAGAACCTAAATTATTGACAATCTAAATTTACTTGTATATATTGTTTATCAGTTACAAATACTTTTACTTGCAAGAAACAGAATACTTGGCAAATAGTTTACATTTGCATGTAACTAGAAGTCCTGAGGAGGGTGGTGGCTGCAATGGGGGCAGCAGCTCAACCATGTCATAGTTTCAGGTCTGTGTCTCTCTGATTCTCTTACTCTTCCTTTCACTGTCCCATGATAGATGCTGCAGTTCCAAGCATCACACAACTGTATTCAGTGGCTGGAAGCAAGGACAGCACAAGGGAGAGACATTTCTTAGCTTCCTTTGCCATTATTGAAGAAGAATATATCTTTCCAGAAACCCTTGAGCAAACTTCTCCGGGAATGTCATTGGCCAGAAGTGGGCCACCCTTAGACTTAAAATAGGTACTAGGGAAGGAGGAAGTAATGGCTTCTAGTGGGGGGGAAAAAAGAAGAAAGAGGGGGAGGAGGAGGAGGAGAAAAAGAAGAAGAAGAGCTATAAACTATCACAAAGTTAGCCAAATTCAGCTTTCCATCTTGGACTTTGCTTAGTGAAGGCAGCAGGTGGCAATTATCCCAGCTCCCACTCCATTACTTAACTCGCAATCTTGGGATGTTTTTCAACACGTGAGCATTGCGAGTGAAGCAGACAGGGAGACCTTGTGCTTTCTCCACTCAGGTAATACATGTCTGTGTGGCCTCTGTGGCTACTTGATATTGTCAGTTCTTTCATCTCCATTAAATTTTAAAATTTAGCTGTGACAAGTTTAAGTGATTTCTCATAACCTCCTCTCTGGAGCTTAAAACTTGGCAAAAAGAAGATTTCTATAATTAATACTACTCTGATGCCAGCATCTACTTTGGTAGGCAGGATATTTCCCCAATTTAAATTTATTAAAAAATTGGACTATCTCCTATTGCTTTTTAGGAACAACCTTTCCAATCCTAACATGATACCCCCAAACATTGTGCTACTGAATTTTTCAGCTTTAGAGAGTAAAGAAAAAATATTTGGAGCTAAAACAAACCAAAAAAACCTAATGGGACTTTATGTGCACAAATTTTTTTACTTTCCCTGAGCTTTATTTAAACCAATTACCTAGTTAATCCTCCATGTTTTTTAATGAATTTGTATTTCAGCCTCACTTTTTCTGGACTCTCTGTATTGAATATTTATTGCTCACCAGGTCAAAGAATACGCACTTTATGTGTATTACTTAATTTAATTCATACAATAATCCAATGAGGCAATGTTTTCTCTCTCCCTTTCCCCAAAGTCCCTACAGTTTACCAAGAAAACATGCCCCAAGAGGTGAAATGGGGCTTGGGCTCATGTAACTTGTCCCTGCAGAGCAGGGACTCAGTAAGGGACATGTTTACCTGACTCCAAAAGTTCGTAGTCACTGTAGTAGACCACCTTCTCTTACATGAGTTTCTTATCATTTGGGGGGAATTAATATCACTTTGATGTCAGCATCTACTTTGGGAAGCAAATTTTAGCTCCAGATACTGTTTAGAACCACTGCTTTCAAGGCTTTCACAAATACCTCACATACCCTTTCAGGTGATTTTGCTGCCTGGACTATAAATAAGACATCCTCTTGTTTAAGCAAAAAGAAGAGGCTTTGGAATATGGCCACTGCCTCCCTCTGAGGCTACAGGGGTCCCTTCTCCCTTGTTGCATATGATTAAAAGTTGAGCTGGTGGAAAGTGGACTGACAAATGGCATGTTCTATTCACTTCCCTTCTCAGTATACGCTTCTGTCTGGAACCCCCTTCTGTACTCAGACACAAACTAATTCCCTGAAAATACAGTTAGTGATCCTTGAGCTGCCTAGGTCACAGTATTTCAGAGTGTAAACTTCTGGCTATTTTCTTTGCATATTAATAAACACGTTTTATAATGCTTAGCATGTTACAAACATGATCTAAGTATGTGTATTCATTTCCTGTGCCTTCTTTAACAAATTGCCACAAACTAGGCAACTTAAAACAACCAAAGGTTATTCTCTCCCAGTCCTAGAGGCCAGAAGTCTGAAATCAGTATCATTGGGCCCAAATTAAAATGTCAGTGGAGCCACACTCCCTCTAGAAACTCCAGAGGAGAATCTGTTCCTTGCCTCTTCCAGCTTCTGGTGGCTGCTGGCATTCTTTGCTTTGTGATCACATCATTCCAACCTCTGCCTCCATCTATGCATCACCTTCTCCTATGTCTGTCTGTGGTCATATCTCCCTCTGCCTCCCTTTTATATGGATACATGTGATTGCATTTAGAGTCCACCTGGATAATCTCCCCATATCAAGATTCTTAGCTTAATCCCATCTGCAAAGATGCTTTTTACCATATAAGGTCACATTTACAGGTTCCAGGGATTATGACCAGATATCTTAGGGAGCCATGATTCATCCTACTACAGTATTTTACAGATATAACTCACTTGATCACACAGCCATTGAGATAAATATTGTTATTATTCCCATTTGCTGAGGAAGAAAACTGAGGCAGAGACACGTTATACAACTGATCCAAGATTATATAGTCAGTAAGTAGCAGCGTCTGAATTTAAACTCAGGAAATTTGTGACCTTAAAAACTAGCTGCCACTATAAGTAAAATAATGATGATAATAATAATAATAATAATAATAATAATAATAATAATAATAAAATTCCTATGGAATTCTCCAGACCAAGTGTGTCAAAATAGAAGTCAAATGAAAAGAGGTTTTTCCTTTAAAGGCAGTATTCCTAGATTGTGGAATTTCCCCAGTTTCTCATCTTTGGCAGGACTCCTTGTTCCATCGTGTACTTTATCATCTTATACATACAGACTCACTGTAAGTGCAGGGCTGTTGGAGTAATGTGAGAAAAGCGTGCTGTATAAACTGTATGCAGTGGAGGTATTTGCTGAACAAATGGGCTTTTAACCAACCCATCCATCAAAGGAACACCATGTTTGAATTGGCAATAAGCAGTAAACAAGCTATATACACCTTATCATTTTTTATTTTTAAGATAGGCCCTTTCAGAACAGCTCACTGGACTCCTATACCCCCAAACCCCAGCCTAGTAAAGTTTCTTCTGCAACCCCTAGATCCCAGGAAAGGGTTTTCTAGACTGAACATCCTATGGCATCTAACCGTCACACTTCTAGCAGACAACCCCAAAAGTATGTTATCAGAAGTGAAATTACACTGAGGTTTATTAAATATCACCAAATTCATCTCTTATTGAGTATATATTCTACTAGGACTATCTGAGGTTCAACTTTCCATACCTTTTTGCCTATTATTCCATAGACTTTTCCCTTTTTTTGCCAGTCTTATGGTGTCTAATAATTTCAGGTTTTAATTTTCCTTTCACTGATTAATTATGAGGTTAAACATTTTTCATATTTTTGTTAGACATTTAGATTTAACCTTATAACAATTTTAACTTTTTGCCATTTGTGTTTATCTTTTACTTATTGATTTGCAGAGTTCTTCCTTTTTTCTAAACCAAACCCATTTTAAAATATAAGCATCCCAAATGTCATTGCCTATTTTGTGGCCTGATATATTGTTTAACAAATAAACTTAAAAGTCAAACTATGAAAGTGATGTAAGCATCATGGCAGAGTGAGAAGTCTCCTTTGTTCCTCTCCTGAAATGTACAAGTTCCTTAAATTTACAACTATAACTCAACAGAGGACCCCCTGCACAACACACACACATGCCCAAAAGATCCATGCATTGGAACATCTGAAGGTGGGTGGCTTGGAATGAGTAGGGGAAACAGAACAGGGAAGAACAGGGACAGTTGCCATAGATGCAGCTCGGCACCAACTGAGGCCCCAGTGAGTGCAGTAGCAGTGGAGAAATCAGGCTGCAGCACTCACATTATGGCCTGTAGCGTAAGCGGGGCAGAAGCAGTGGTCCCCCAAGGAAAGGCATCTCCCTTTTCCCCTCCCCATTGCAGCAGACCCAAGTAGAGGTCACTGGGAAACTTAAAACAACACAGCTCTACTGACAGCCATTACTAGAAAGGGGGTGGAGCAGAAGGATCTGGAACTTGCCTCCATAGCGCCACCAACCCTGACAGAGCCAAATAGAGAAAACTGAGCTGCCTTAAACAGTACAGCAGGGCTGCAAAATCATCAACTTGCCTCCCCTCCCCCACCCATCCTGGCAGAGCTTCGTAGAGGCAGTGGAGACACCTCCGAAACACAGTGGGGCCAGCAACCATTAGTAAATAGGAGATAGTGCTGGGAGCTCAAAAAACTAGTTCTCCACTAACTACCACATACCCCCACCACAGTGGTAGTACTCCATAAGCATGGTGAGCTGGTACAGCGGGGACACCCCCCCATCCCACTGGATATGCAGCATTTTCCTTAATCAAAGTGCTGCTGCTCCACTGCAATCCCAGAGGTGCAAATAGGTAAGAGAAAACAACAACTTGCACTATAATACCATACACTGGAAAACAAAAAAAGGGCCCTACATATCAACCTCTGAATTGTTGAGAGCAAAACAGTATTTAAACAAGAAAAGAGCTCAATACCTCAATCAGACTACTTTGTCTGCAGGCAGAAAAACAATCCATCAAATACCATGAACAACCAAGGTAACAGGGAGCACAGAAAGAAAATGAAAAGTTTCCAGAAACCAATCTCAAAGTCATGGAAGACTGTGATATAAATGACAGAGAATTTAAGATTGCAGTTTTGAAGCTCAATGAAATACAAGAGAACTCATAAAGGCAGTTCAATGAACTCAGGAAGAAAACTAATGAACAAAAGGAGTACTTTACCAAAGAGACTGAAACTATAAAAAGAAACTAATCAGAAATTCTGGAGCTGAAGAACTCAATAAATGAGATAAGGAATGCATTAGAGGGCATTGGAAAGAGAGCAGACCAGATAGAAGAAAGGATTACCAAGCTTGAAGATAGAAACCTAGCAATGACTCAGGAGGAAGAGAGAGAACTAAGAGTTAAAAAAAATGAAAGGACTCCATGAGAACTATCTGACTCCATTAGAAAGAGAAGCATACAGATAATGGGTATACCAGAAGGAGAAGAAAGGAAGAAGGGAATAGCCTATTCAAATAAATAATTGATGAGAACTTCCCAAACCTATGGAAAGAATTGGACCCTCGAATTCAAGAAGCTAACAGAACACCTAATTATCTCAATGCAAAAAAACCTTCTCCAACACACATTATATTAAAATTTTCAAAGTTAACAAAGAAAGAATTCTCAAAGCAACCAGTAGAAAAGACTGTAACTTTCAAAGGAAACCTCATTAAATTATCGTCAGATTTTTTCAGCAGACACCTTACAAGCCAGGAGAGTGGGATTAAATATTCAAAATATTGAAAAAAGGAAACCACCAGCCAAGAATAATATATCCAGCAGTTATCATTTAGATATGAATTAGAAATAAAGGCTGTCCCAGACAAACAAAAGCTAAGGGAATTTACCACCACAAGGCCTGAATTACAAGAAATATTGAAAGAAGCTCTTCTACCTGAAACCAAAAGTATATAAAACTTGAATAAGATGACAGACAGAAACAGGAAACTGTAACTCTATAATCACTTAATTATAGCATAAAGTTGAAAGAGGGCGAAAAATCATTTTTAAAAGATTATAATTTCTGCAATTTGGAAATGAATACACAATACCAAAATGGATAATTTGTGACAAAAAAAACAAACAAAACATAAAAGGGGAAGAGGAAAAGGACTAAACTTGCACAGGTGAATGAGGATAAGATGCAATCGAAGAAAAATTACTATTGTATGTATGACATTTTTTTACATAAAGGTAATGATAACCATGAAACAAAAATCTAGAACTGAGACACATAACATAAGGTAGAGGAAATGGAGAAAAAAAAATCACAGACAACCACCAAACTAAAATAACAGACAGACACACAAAAGAAGTGAAACAATGGAGGGCTGGCCGAGTGGCTCCTTGGTTAGGAGTTGGCATTGGCGCGTGAGCTCTGAGCAGCAGGGCCACCAGTTTGGATCCCACCCACATGGGCCAGTGACGCTGCACCCTCTACAGCAAAGATGGTGAACAACAGCTCGACCTGGAACTGGGCTGCCGTGAGTTGCTGGCGACGGCGTAGTCTGCAGTGTGGCTGCAGTGGGCTGCCGTAAGCTACTGCAAGTGGCCAGCAGCCAGTGTGAGCGGCCGGCAGCTGGCGTGAGTGGCTGTCCAATAGCCGGCTACCGATCTGCCTCACCCGGGAAGAGCGCAATGATCACAGTACCAACATGGGCCAGTGAAGCAACATCCTCCACAACTAGACTGAAGAACTAAAGGACAGCAACTCGTCTGTTCCCCATCCCCAATTCCCCAATAAAATCTTTTTTTTTTTAATTAGTTTCAGGTGTATAATACAGTGCAATAGTTATACTTTTTACCCCTCAAAGTGACAACCCCCCTCCCCCAATCCGCCGCCCCATTTCCCCCCAATATCCTACATTTGTATTACAATTCCCTTGACTCCACTCCCACACTGTACTCCACGTCCCATGACTATATA
>NW_017731592.1:311710-370687 GCF_001890085.2 Hipposideros armiger
CAGTCCCACCAACAGTGCACCAGGGTTCCCTTTTCTCCACAACCTCGCCAGCACTTGTTGTTTGTTGATTTATTGATGATAGCCATTCTGACCGGAGTGAAGTTGTATCTCATTGTGGTTTTTATTTGCATTTCTTTAATGATTAGTGAGGTTGAACATTTTTTCATGTGTCTGTTGGCCATCTGAATGCCCTCTTTAGAGAAATGTCTCTTCATATCCTCTGCCCATTTTTTAATTGGGTTATTTGGGGGTTTTTTGGTGTTGAGTTGAATGAGAGTTTTGTAAATTTTGGATATTAACCCCTTATCAGATAGATCATTGGCAAATACCTTCTCCCATTCAGTAGGCTGCCTTTTTGTTTTATTGATGATTTCCTTTGCTGTGAAAAAACTTTTAAGTTTGATGTAATCCCATATGTTTATTTTTTCTTTTATTTCCCTTGCCTGAGGGGATATATCAGTAAAAATATTACTGAGGATAATGTCTGCAAATTTACTCCCTATGTTTTCTTCTTGGAGTCTTATGGTTTCAGGTTTTATATTTAAGTCTTTAATCCATTTTGAATGTGTTCTCATATATGGCATAAGTAGGTGGTCCATTTTCATTTTTTGCACATGTCAGTCCAATTTTCCCAGCACCATTTATTCAATAGATTAACTTTACTCCAATGTGAATTCTTGCTTCCATTGTCATAGATTAAACAACCATATATGGATGGGTTTATTTCTGGGCTCTCTATTCTGTTCCATTGATCTATGTGTCTGTTTTTATGCCAGTACCATGCTGTTTTGAATACTATAGCCTTGTAGTATGATTTGATGTCGGGTAGCATGATACCTCCCACTTTGTTCTTATTTCTCAAGATTGCCGTGGCTATTCGGGGTCTTTTATGGTTCGATATAAATTTTAGGATTATATGTTCTATTTCTGAGGAAAATGTTCTTGGTAGTTTGATAGGAATTGCATTGAATCTATATATTGCCTTAGGCAGTATTGACATTTTAACTATATTAATTCTTCCTGTCCATGAACATGGTATGTATTTCCATTTATTTGTATCTTCTTTGATTTCTCTCTTCAGTGTCTTATAATTTTCTGAGTACAGGTCTTTTACTTCTTTGGTTAAATTTCTTCCTAGGTATTTTATTGTTTTTGAAGCAATTGTAAATGGGATTGGTGTCCTTATTTCTTCTTCTGATAGTTTATTATTGGTGTATATAAATGCAATTGATTTATGAATATTTATTTTGTATCCTGCTACCTTACTAAATTCATTTATCAGTTCTAAGTTTTTTGGGGAGTCTTTGGGATTCTCTCTATATATTATCATGTCATCTGCATATAATGATAATTTTACTTCCTCCATTCCAATTTGGATGTCTTTTATTTCATTTTCTTGTCTGATTTCTGTGGCTAGAACTTCCAGAACTATGCTGAATAGATGTGGTGAAAGTGGGCAGCCTTGTCTTGTTCCTGATTGTAAGGGGTAAAGCTTTTATCCTTTTCCCATTGTGTATGATGTTTGCTGTGGGCTTATCATATATGGCCTTTATTGTGTTGAGATATGAACCCTCTGTTCCCACTTTGCTAAGAGTTGTTTTTGTTTTGTTTTTTAAGATTTTTATTGGGGAATTGGGGGATGGGAACAGCGCTGGGGAATTGGGGGAAGGGGAACAGACAAGTTGCTGTCCTTTTGTTCTTCAGTCTAGTTGTGGAGGAAGTTGCTTCACTGGCCCAAGCGCTCTTCCCGGGCAAGGCAGATCAGTTGCCAGCTTCTGGACGGCCGCTCACAGCAGCTGCTGGCCGCTCACGCTGGCTGCTGGCTACACACGGTAGCCCATGGCAACCCACTGCAGCAGGGGCTGCAGCCTACGCCGCCACTGGCGACTCATGGCAGCCCAGCTCCAGGTTGAGCTGTTGTTCAGCATCTTAGCTGTAGAGGGCAGTGTCACTGGCCCTCATATGTGGGATCCGAACCAGGGCCCTCTGACATCCCAAGCTAGCTCTTAACCAATGTGCCACTCGGCCAGCCAAGTGGCTAAGAGTTTTTATCATAAATGGCTGCTGGATTTTGTCAAATGCTTTTTTCTGCATCTATTGATATGACCATATGTTTTTTATTTTTCATTTTGTTAATGTGATGTATTATGTTAATTGATTTGTGGATACTGAACCAACCTTGCATACCAGGAAAGAATCCCACTTGATCGTGGTGTATGATCTTTTTAATGTGTTGTTGAATTCGATTTGCTAGTATTTTGTTGAGGATTTTGTATCTATGTTCATTAGGGATATTGGCCTGTAGTTTTCTTTTATTGTGATATCTTTGTCTGATTTTGGAATCAGAGTAATAGTGGCCTCATGAAATGTGCTTGGGAGCCTTCCCTCCTGTATTTTTTGGAATAATTTGAGGAGAATAGGTATTAATTCTTTTTTGAATGTTTTGTAAAATTCACCTGTGGAGCCATCTGGTCCAGGATTTTTGTTTGTTGGAAGCTTGTTGAATACTGATTCAATTTTTTTGGTGGTAATCAGTCTGTTCAGAGTTTCTGTTTCTTCTTGGCTCAGACTTGGTAGAGTGTATGCTTCCAGAAATTTTCCATTTCTTCCAGATTGTCGAATTTGTTGGCATACAGTTGCTCTTAGTATTTTCTTAGAATTTTCTGTATTTCTGTGGTATCTGTTCTCACTTCTCCTCTTTCATTTCTGATTATGTTAATTGGGGTCATCTCTCTCTTTTTCTTGGTGAGTCTGGCTAAGGGTTTGTCAATTTTGTTTATCTTTTCACAAAACCAGCTCTTGGTTTCATTGATCTTTTGTACTGGTTTTTTTTTTGTTTGTCTCTATTTCATTTATTTCTACTCTGGTCTTTATTATTTCCTTCCTTGTACTCTCTTTGGGTTTGTTTTGCTGTTCTTTTTCCAGTCCCCTTAGGTGTAAAGATAGTCTGTTGAGGGCCGGCTGAGTGGCATGTTGGATAGGAATTGGCTTGGGATGCCAGCTCTGAGCAACAGGGCCCTGGTTCAGATCCCACTTGAGGGCCAGTGACACTGCGCCCTCTACAGCTAAGATGGTGAACAACAGCTTGACCTGGAGCTGGGCTGATATGGGTAGCAGGTGACGGCGTAGGCTGCAGTGGAGCTGGTCAGCAGCAGGCGTGAGCTTTCGTTAGCTGCTGTGAGCTGCCATGAGCAGCCGTCCAATGGCTGGCAAGCAACTGCCTTACCCGGGAAGAGTGCAATGATAATACCAACCTGGGCCAGTGAAGTGATGTCCTCCACAACTAGACTGAAGAACAAAAGGACAGCAACTTGTCTGTTCCTCTCCCCCAATTCCCCAAGAAAATCTTTAAAAAATAAGATAGTCTGTTGATTTGAGATTTTTCTTGTTTCTTTAGATAGGTCTACATTGCTATTAATTTTCCTCTTAGAACTGCTTTCACTGCATCCCATAGATTTTGGATTGTTGTGTTTTCATTATCATTTGCCTCGAGATAGCTTTTGATTTCTTCCTTGATCTCATTTTTGACCCACTCGCTATTTCATAACATGTTATTCAGCCTTCATGTATTTGTGTGCTTTCCGGATTTCTTCATATAATTGATTTCTAGTTTCATAGCATTGTGGTCGGAGAAGATGCTTGATATGGTTTCAATCTTTTTAAATTTATTGAGACTTGTTTTGTGGCCTAACATGTGGTCTATCTTGGAAAATATTTCATGTGCACTTGAGAAGAATGTATATTCTGTTGCTTTGGAGTGAAATGTTCTAAAAATATCAATTAAATCCAGCTAGTCTAAAGTGTCATTTAAGGCCACTGTTTCCATGTTGATTTTATGTCTGGAAGATCTGTCCACTGGTGACAACAGGGTGTTGAAGTCTCCTACTACTACAGTGCTACCATTGTTCTCCGACTTTATGTAGGTCATAAACTGTTTTATATATTTAGGAGCTCCTATGTTGGGTGCATAGATGTTTACTAGGGCTATGTCCTCTTGTTGGATCGATCCCTTTATTATTATGTAGTGTCCTTCTTTGTCTTTTATTGTAGTCTCATTTTAAAGTCTATTTTGTCCACAATAAGTATTGCTACTCCATCTTTTTTCTCATTTCCATTTGCGTGAAATATCTTAATCCATCCCTTTACTTTCAGACTATGTGTGTCTTTTGATCTGAGATGAGTCTCTTGTATAAACATATGCATGAGTCCTGTTTTCTTATCCACTCAGCCACTCTATGTCTTTTGATTGGAGCATTTAGTCCATTCACATTTAAAGTGATTATTGATAGGTGCATATTTATTGCCATTTTGTTATTCGTATTTCTGGTCTTCCTTGGTTAGCTTATTTTCCCCTTTCTTCTGTTTAAAAAAGCCCTTTTAACATTTCCTGCAATGCTGGCTTGGTGGTAATGAATTCCTTAAATTTATTCTTTTCTGAGAAGCTCTTTATCTCTCTTTCAATTTTAAGTTATAGCCATGCTGGGTAGAGCAATCTTGGTTGTAGGCCTTTGTTTTGTGTCACTTTGAATATTTCCTGCCACTCCCTTCTGGCCTGCAGAGTTTGTGTAGAAAAGTCAGCTATTAGTTTTATAGGAGTTCCTTTGCATGTAACCTGCTGTCTTTCTCTTGCTGCTTTTAGGATCCTGTCTTTGTCTTTAACCTTTGCCGTTTTTACTATGATGTGTCTTGGTGTGGACCTGTTTGGGTTCAGCTTGTTTGGAACTCTCTGCACCTCCTGGGCTTGTATGTCGATTTCCTTCACCAGGGTAGGGAAGTTCTCAGTCATTACTTCTTCAAATACATTCTGGATCCCTTGCTTCTTCTCTTCTCCTTCTGGTATTTCTATGATGCAAATGTTGTTGCACTTGATGTTGTACCACAGGTATTTTAAACTATTTTCATTGTTTTTTATTCTTTTTTCTTTTTGTTGTTTCAACTGTGTGATTTCTGCTATTTTGTCTTCCAAATCTCTGATCCGATCCTCTGCTTCATCTAACCTACTGATGATTCTTTCGAATGTGTTCTTCATTTCAGTTATTGTATTCTTTAGTTCTAACTGGCTGTTTTTATGATTTCTCTATCCTTCTTTATGCCCTCATTAAGTTCCTTAAGCATTCTAATCTTCAGTGTTCTAAACTCTGTCTCTGAAAGGTTGGATACCTCTGTTTCATTTAGTTCCATTTCTAGAGGTTTCTTCTGATCTTTTACTTGGGACATGTTTCTTTGTTTCTTCATTCTGGCTGTTGCTCTGTGATTAATTCGATGTATTAGATAGATCACCTATGTCTCTCATTCATTGCTGGGTGGTTTGTCATATGTGTCCTTTATATTCGGATTACACAGTCTCTGTATTCTCCTGTCCCGTGTGTTCCAGAGGTGTTGCTGTTGAAGTTGCTCTTTAATTGCTTTTGGCTTGTCAGAGGGTGGGACTGACCCTCAGACTGATTATCTGGGAGAATTAGCTCTGTTCACAGTGTATGAGATGCTGTGTGGAGGTCGACTCCCTCAGAGGAGGCTTGACCACTGTGGGCTCTTGTGCCTGTGGAAAATGTCCTTTGAGAATGCCACTTGTAGGTTCATCCAGGTAGTACTCTGGTTTTGTCTAACACTGGCCTCTGGGTGTATTGGTTCTGGTGTGTCTTGGGCGGGGTTTTCACTCGGAGCCATTTCAGACCTGCCTAGGTAGTTCCCGGTCCGTAACTACCTGGTAGGTGCCTCAAGGCTGTACTCAGTTTGCTGCTGCCCATGCTGGACCTGGGGTCATGTGGGGATGGTCTCTGTGTGAACTGAAGCTGGCTGCCCCCCATATTGGTCCTGAGGCAGTTTAGGAAAAGGCCCAGGGTCCCCTATGCCTGTTGCCACCTGTCAGATGCCAGTAAAGCCCACCTATTGAAAGAGGCTCTTTAGGGGTGTGTGTCTGGCTATTTGGCCTGGTGTTGAGGGTGCCTCTGTGATGTGGCACTATCTTGGCAGGATGGAGTTCAAGTGAGTTATGCTACGTGATTGGTAGTTTTTAAGACGTTAATGTAGATTCAGGTCTTACACCAATATCTGGCCTGTGACCTCCTTGTATAGCGTCCCAAGGGCAGTACAGCCAGCCTCCACCTGTGCTCACAGATTCACGAAAGCTGCTCCTGAGTGGCTGTGGTGCAGGTTTGTGGTCTGAACACCAAGAAGATGACCCCAGGGCTCTGCAGACCAACTTCTGTTGTAAAAAACCTTTTCCACAGTTTGTGGGGGTGGGGCCAGTCACCTTGGCACCCCAATTGCCTCTGGCAATGCAGCTGTAGGTGGGCGAGGTGGTGTTAACTGGTGTGTAAAGGCTGTGGTCAGTGATTTCTACAAATTCAGTGTAGTCTCAGCTCCTGGACTGGTGCTAGGTCCATGTCCACTTCATTAAACAAAAACAAAGCAAGGCAACCCAACAACACCAAAAAACAAATACACTCCCACAGAAACTCGATAAGCAATGATCAAACAGGAGAAACAAAAGTATATAAAAGAGACACATACACAAACACAAAAATAGGATAACAGGACAGAAAAACAGTGACCAAAGCAGTATCCAGATAAACAAGTCTGAGAAACAATGACAAAAAGAAAACAGATGAAAGAAAAGAAGGAAAAGGAACAAAAAGATGAAAGAGAAAGAAAAGGAAAAAATAATAATAATAAAGAAAAAAGGGGGAAGGAAAAAAGAAATTTAAAAAAAGGCTCTCCGCCCGCTTTAATCTGCAGACCAGTTGTTCAGCAATAGAGAGTCTCTGGGCAACTCAGCACCAGCTGTGTTGGGGGCAAGGGCCCAGTGCGTCATGCACCAGCCAACCTCTCAGGCTTGCAGTGAGCTTCCCACAATTAGCTGCTGTGTGCTCTGGAACCATACTCACCACCAAAAATCCTCACAGGTTGCTGTGGGTTGTTTGTTGCTGCAAAAATCCCTCTGTGGCCTGCGGAGGTGGGGGCCAGGCACCAGGGCTCAGGGTGGCACTGGGTTCAGGGTGCCCATAGCAACACAGCTCTAGGTGGGCGGGGCAGGCCACCAAGGCACCACGGGGTGTGGTCAGTGGCACCCACCAAGTCAGAGCATGCACTCCTGCACCGGCAACCTGCCCACACAAACGTGCCAGGAATGCCCCAGCCAGGTCACGCAGGTGCACAGTTTCCAGCCCAACACTCCCAGGAAAACTCCCAGTCTCAGCCTGTCCCAATCAGCCACTCACAGATCAGACAGAGCAGCCCGACAGCCAGTTGCCACCCTGGCAACTCTGCAGACACAGTGCGAAGAGCGGGGACCCAAGGCAGCTCGCGCACGGCCGCATCTCAATGAGCAGCCTGTTGGAGCTGGAGCACGCCCACCAGGTGTTTCCCTGGCAACGCAGCACAAGCAGTGCGGAGGGTGGGGATCCAAGGCCCCATGCGCATGCACGCGCACACTCACCCTCACGCCAATTCCACCAGACTAATGCGGTCCTGTACCTGACCCTCTGTGGGAGGGCCCAACCCTGAAAAAATGGTGCCGTCCTGTACACTACTCATTTGCAAGCTTCACACAGGGGGAAAAATGGTCCCAAAACCGCCAGTTCCCATGCCAAAAGCGATCAGTTCAGTCCTTCCCCTCAGGCTCTTGGGCCCCACTCACATAGCCACTCCCTCCACCAGGGACCAGGTGAGTACTCACCAGTGAGTGAGTCCGTGTGCCGGCTCCACTGGTTCTCCAGCCGCACTCAGCCTCACCCAGTTGAGCAAAGAGAGTCCTCACTAATTTCTACTGTCAGCTATCGTGGAACTCCTTTTCCCAGCAAAGTAACTCTGGGCTGGTGAGCTTGGTGTGGGGCTGGAGGGTCTCTCCCCCAACCGGAGAAGCCTCTCCACCACTGAGGTGTCCCTCACGGGGTTCACCCTCTTTCATCTCCGCCCCTCCTACCAGACTCGAAGTGGTCTGTTTTTGAAATTCTTTGTTTAGAGGTTCTGTTCATCTAGTGTTCAGGGGACTTCCAAGGTTGAATGTTGTATAATTATTTGTAATTTTGGTGTGATCCTGGGAGGTATTGGGCACAGCGTCCATCTATTCCACCATCTTACTGGAAGTGCTCCCCAATAAAATCTTTAAAAAAAAAAGAAAGAAAGAAACAATGGAGATTCAGAGCTACCAGAAAATAAAAGATTAAGTGACTAGTAAATCCTCAAATATCAGTAATCACCCTAAATGTAAATGGACTGAACTCACTAATCAGAAGGCACGGAGTAGTTAGATGGATTAAAAAACAAGATCCAACTATATGTTGCCTTCAGGAGACCCATCTCAGCTACAAAGACAAACGTAGGCTCAAAGTGAAGGAGTGGAAGATGATACTCCAAACAAATGGCATCCAAAGAAAAGCAGGTGTAGCTGTACTTATATGAGACAAAAGACAAAATAGATTTTGAGATTAAAAAAAAGGTAACAAGAGACAAAGATAGACATTTTATAATGATAAAGAGGACAATTGATCAAGAAGACATAGCACTTATTCATATACATGCACCCAATATATAAAGCAATTATTAACAGACTTAAAGGGAGAAACTAACAAAAATACAGTTATAGTAGGGGACTGAATATCTATCGACAACAATGGATAAATCATCCAAACAGAAAGTCACTAAAAAATTATTGGCCTTAAATGACACACTGGACCAAATGGACATAATCAATATTTATAGAATTTTCCATCCCAAAACAACAGAATATATATTCTTCTTAAGTACACAAGGAACATTCTGAAGGATATGTTGGAGCACAAAACTAGTCTCAATAAATTTAACAAGATTGAAATCGTAACAAGCATATTTTCTAAGCACAGTGGTATGAAACTGGAAATTAACTACAAGAAGAAAGCTGGAAAAAACCACAAATATGTGGAGATTATACAACGTGCTACTGAACAACTATTGAGTCAAAGAAGAAATAAGAGATCAAAAGATACATCGAGGCAAATGAAAATGAGTATGCACCATACCAAAATTTGGGGGATGCAGCAAAAGCAGTACTTAGTGGAAGTTTATAGCATTACAGGCCTACCTCATGAAACCAAAAAAATCTCAAATAAACAGCCTAACATTACACCTTAAAGAACTAGAAAAAGAAGAACAAAGCCAAAAGTCAGTAAAAATAAGGAAATAATAAAAATTAGAGTAGAAATAAATGAAATAGAGAACAAAAAGACAATAGAAAAAATTAATGAAACAAAGATCTGGCTATACTCACTAAGTAAAAAAGAGAAAAGACTCAAAGTCAGAAATGAAAAAGGAAAAGTTACAACTGACACTACAGAAATACAAAGGATTATAATACCGTTTCCCAAAAAATAAGACCTAGTCAGAAAATAAGCCCTCACATGATTTTAGGTGCCAAAACATGGCACATTGGCATACTGAATATTTTGAGTTGAAGGAGTTTGTGGAAAAGGCACCCTTCTCCCTAAAACAGGTCATAAAACCTTCATGTGAGGGTTGCATGCCCTCCATATCCTGGAGGAATTATGCTAAGGCTTCTTCTCTGGCTAGGTCTTATTTTTGGGAAAACACAGTAAGAATACTATGAAAGGCTATATGCCACCAAATTCAATAACCTAGAAGAAATGGACAAATTCTTAGAAATATGTAACTTTCCTAGACTGAACCATGAAGAATTGCAAAACCTAAACAGACCAATTACTAGTAAGGAATTTGAAACAGTAATCAAAAACTCCCAAAAATCAAAAGTCCAGGTCCAAATGGCTTCACTGGTGAACTCTGCCAAACATTCAAAGAAGATTTAATACCTATCCTTCTCAAACTCTTCCAAAATATTGAAGAGGAGGTAATACTTCCTAACTCATTTTATGAGGCCAACATTACCTTGATAACAAAACAAGGCAAAGACAACACAAAAAAAGAAAATTACATAAATGAACTAGAAAATTAGTCTGATGACTATAGATGCAAAAATACTAGCAAATCAAATACAACAATACATTAAAAGGATAATACAACATGGTAAAGTGGGGTTCATTCCAGAGATGCAAGTATGGTTCAACATACACAAATCAAGTGATATGCTACACCACAGTAACAAAACAAAAGGTAAAAATCATATGATCATATCAATAGATGCAGAGAAAGCATTTGTCAAGACACAACATCCATTTATGATTAAAACACTCAATAAAATGGGTATGGAAGGAAAGTACCTCAGCATAATAAAAGCCATATATAACAAACCCTCAACTAATATATTCAGTGGTGAAAAACTGAAAGCTTTTCCTCTAAGATCAGAAACAAGACAAGGATGACCACTCCCACTATTGTTATTCTTTACTTCATCCTCCATCATGACAATGCTCTGTGTCACACATCGCTTCTGGTACAGCCATTTCTGTCAAAATCATTATGTTTGTCCTCATCCACCTTATTCACCGAATCTGGCACTGTGTGACTTCTGGCTATTCCCCAAAGTCAAAATGATCATGAAAATATTTTGAATCAGTTCAGGACATCAAGACAGTCACAACAGTGCAACTAAAGACACTCACGATAGAGGACTTCCAGAACTGCTTCAGAAAGTGACAAGAATGGTGGGATGTGTTCGAAGCAAGGGGAAGTATTTTGAGGGGGATTAATGGCAATGTGTCTTTTACTGTAATACATTTTTAAAAACTTAAACATTCACCATATTTTTTATTACACCTCATAGAATAAAAAAGTCCTCTAATTTGTATGGAACCAGAAAAGACCCTGAATAGCCAAAGCAATCCTGAGAAAAAAGAGCAATCCCGTAAGTATTAGGTTGGTGCAAAAGTAATCGTGGTTTCAGACCTTGAATTTTAAATTATTATAATTAGGTTCAAACACACTTTTATTAATCAAAATAGGAAGCATTACAATCAACACATTTTGCCAATGAGAAATAAGTTTGTTTATTTCTGTAGCATAAAAATCCTTGCTTCGGGATTCAACAAACTTTCTTGGAAAGCATTTTCTGCATCCTGCTGGTTGTGAAAGTGTTTTCCCTGCAAAAAGTTGCTGAGATGCTTGAAGAAGTGGTAATCGGTTGGCAAGAGGTCAGGTGAATATTGCAGATGAGGCAAAACTTCATAGCCCAATTCTTTCAGCTTTTGAAGTGTTGGTTGTGTGACGTGCAGTCGGGCGTTGTTGTGGAGAAGAATTGGGCCCTTTCTGTTGACCGATGCCAGCTTCAGGAGTTGCAGTGTTCAGTGCATCTCATCGATTTGCTGAGCATACTTCTCAGATGTAATGGTTTTGCTGGGATTCAGAAAGCTGTAGTGGATCACACCAGCAGCAGACCACCAAACAGTGACCATGACCTTTTTTTGGTGCAAGGTTGGCTTTGGGAAGTGCTTTGGAGCTTCTTCTAAGTCCAATCACTGAGCTGGTCATCACCGGTTGTTGTATACAATCCACTTTTCGTCGCACATCACAATCCAAGAAATGGTTCGTTGTTATTGCATAGAATAAGAGAAGACGACACTTCAAAATGACAATTTTTTTTATTTCCAGTCGGCTCATGAGGCACCCACTTATCGAGCTTTTTCACCTTTCCAATTTGCTTCAAATGCCCAACGACTGTAGAATGGTCGACATTGAGTTCTTCGGCAACTTCTCGTGTAGTTGTAAGAGGATCAGCTTCGATGATTGCTCTCATTTGGTCGTTGTCAACTTCCAATGGCTGGCTGCTATGCTCCTCATCTTCAAAGCCCTCATTTCCTTTGCAAACCTTCTTGAACCACCACTGCACTGTACATTCGTTAGCAGTTCCTGGGCCAAATGCATTGTTGATGTTGCAAGTTGTCTCCACTGCTTTATGACCCATTTTGTACTCAAGTAAGAAAATCGCTCGAATTTGCTTTTTGTCTAACATCATTTCCATAGTCTAAAATAAACAGCAAGTAATAAGTCATTAGCAAAAAAACATAAAGCAAGAAATGTGCATTAAAATAACCACATTTGTTTAAGAATGTATTCCAGTATCAAAGGCAAATTTCAACAATGCAAAAACCACAATTACGTTTGCACCAACCTACTATCGTGCTCCCTGACTTTAAACTATACTACAAAGCTACAGTAATCAAAACAGTATGGTACTGGCCAAAAAACAGACCAATGGGATGGAATTGAGAGCCCAGAAATAAACTCACACGTATATAGGCAACTAATTTTCAACAAAGGAGCCAGAAACCTACAATGAAATAAGGAAGTATTTTCAGTAAATAGTGTTTGGAAAACTGGAAAGCCACATACAAAAGAATGAAACTAGACTGCTATCTGACACCATACACAAAAATTAACTCAAAATGGATTAAAGACTTGAATATGAGACCTGAAACAATAAAATACGTAAAGAAAATATAGGCACTAAACTTATGGACCTTGGTCTTAGAGATGTTTTTGTGAACTTGACCCCAAAGTCAAGGAAAATAAAAGCAAAAATAAATGAATGGGACTACATTAAACCAAAAAGCTTCTGCAGAGCAAGAAAAACCATCAACAAAACAAAGAGACAACCAACCGAATGGAAGAAGATATTTGCAAACAATATCTCTGATAAGGGGCTAATATCCAAAATATATAAAGAACTCATACACTTCAACAACAACAACAACAAAAAGTTCAATAAAATAATGGGTAGAGGACCTAACCACTTTTTCAAGGAAGACATACAGATGACTAACAGACATGAAAAGATGCTCAACATCACTAGTTATAAGGTAACTGCAAATTAAAACCACAATGAGATACCACCTTACACCTGTCAGAATGGCTATTATCAATAACATAAGTAATAACAAGTTTTGGAGAGGTTGTGGAAAAAAAGGAACCCTCATGCACTGCTGGTGGGAATGTAAATTGGTACAGCCACTATGGAAAACAGTATGGAAGTTCCTCAAAAAATTAATACAGCTACCATATGACCCACCAATCCCTCTTCTGAGTATCTACCCCCCAAAAATTGAAAACACTTATTCATAAAGATATATGTACCCCTTTGCAGCATTATTCACAACAGCCAAGACATGCAAAAAACCCAAGTGTCCTTCAGTGAATGACTGGATAAAAAAGATGTGGTCTGTATACACAGTTGAATACCACTCAACCATAAAAATGAAATATTGTCATTTGCAACAATATGGATGGATCTTGAGTATTATGCTAAGTGAAATAAGTCAGATGGAAAAGGAAAAGAACCATATGATTATATTCATATGTGGGATATAAAAGAGAAAGCAATAAACAAATGAACAACAAAACAAACCTATAAACAAACAAACAAAAACTCATAAATACAAACAAGAGAATGGTGGTTACCAGAGGGGAAGAGAGGTGGGGAGAGGATGAAGAGGGTAAAGGGGATCGAATACAAGGTGATGGAGGAGACTAGACTTCAGGTGGTGAGCACAAAATAAAGTGTACAGATGTCATATTATAAAGTATACACTTGAAATCACATTATTAACCAATAAGTTTAATAAAAATTTAAATATATGTAATTCACAAAATATTAAACATGCATGATATTTACACACCTGCTTCTTTACTAACATGATCTAATGGTAAGTCTAATAACCACTGTAGTTTTGAAGCAACAATGAGCATTAATCTTTTGAGCTGTCTGCAACAATCGTAATACACTACGAAAATATTGGTGACTTTCATTGCTGACCAAGTCACAGGTACTGCTAATATGACTGATGTGTTGCCTGTTAAAAAGGGGAGGAAATGGTACATTTCAGTTAAAGGCAGTGAAAATCACGATGGGATTATTTTCCCACTGAAGATCCCCGAGTCCAGGGTAAGAGCCCTGCCCAAGCCCTCCTGACACCTGTCACTGAGAAACCCTGACCTGGGAGTCCTTGGTTTCCACCAACAGCTTCCAGCAGCCTTTGTCCAGCATCCAGGAGACTTGGGTCTCAGTTAGCTCTCCCACAACTCACCTTGGCAGCTCAGCGGCTTCCTTGGGCCTCCCCCTCCCCTTTCTGGAAGCTATGATTGCTTAACATAAATTTTTTTTTTTTTAATTTTGGTCATGTGTTGTCCCTGATGGCTCAATTGCATTGTCTTTTTTGCTGTCTCGTATTCCTGGTTCTGTTTAACATTGATGGAAGTCACCAGGGAGATGAGACCAAAATCCACATGAAAAGAAAATGCAAATATCAGCCAAGTCAGACTAAAATGCATTAGACTTGTCATTAAAACAAAACAATTCCTTGTCTTTAATTGTTCTAATGGGGGAAGAAAGGCCTTTGTTTATTCCAATATGGCTGCTTGTACTTTTTAAAATAGTGGTTTTGCCTTGAACCACAAACTAAGATGTCATTGCTATTGTCCTGACCTGGTGGCCTGGGGCACAGACCACTGGGACCAGACACTGCCCATAGGGCTGTACAGGCCTCTGACACCAGGTTCCACCCCTGTTACTGGCCACCAGCCTCCTATTTAGTTGTGACCCTAACTCCCAGGCACCTCCTGCATCCAAACTGCTGCTGTCTCTCCGACAACAGCGCCTTTCAGGCATTTTTGATAACCAAGACCCATTTTTTAAACTCACGAACCACAAAACATAGGAAAAAACTGAGCTTGTTATGTTAGCTGTATTTTAACAAAAATCAAGTCAAAACACAAAAACCAAAACCAACTCAGCTTGCTGGATGCAAAAGCTGAAAGCGGCCTCAGGATGAAGAATGTGGGGAGGGCAGGCTGGGATGGAGCCCACTGTGAATCCAGCACCCTCTCCGTCCACTCATGGGAGGTGAGCTGTGCAGTGGAGCGGGACTGGTCTGCATTCAATTCCCAGCGTCTCCTGCCTCACGGTGGAATGCAGCATGAGTCCTGGCAGCTCTCGCCTCACTGGTAGGCCCAGGTGAATGAGACGCCTACTCTGCAGCCCCTGGGGCAGGCAGGTGCTCAAGAAATGCTTGTCCCCTGCTCCCCCTTGTTCATCTCTCATTATTACATCTCATTTCCTCAGGTGACTCCTCCACAAACCCCCTCCCCGTTTCCCACTTCCGCCAGCATCCCCTATGGTACCCACCTGAGACCATACAGGAAGAGACTGGGTGCCCAGCAGAGGCTGGCCATTCCCTTTTACACCCGCCCAACAGGTCTGAGTCAGCAAAACCTTAAAAAAGAAAACCCCTCGGGGCACCCATAGTTCAGCTGGCCTCGTCTTCCAGGGCATGACTGGGTGCTCTAGTCCATCAGGGGGATCAGTGGATGCTCTAATTCTATGACATTTGCCTTGTGGGGAAGCTGTTGACCTCAGCCCCGAGGTGCAGTCTGTGGGAAGAAATAGAACCGCTGGTTAATGAGTTTTCCTATAACTGCACTCATGGAGGGGGCCGGCTCTCAAGGAGGAGGACCCGGGTGGACTCATCCAAAGCCTTTGGCATGGATGAGCTGGATGGCCAATTGCTTGATGACTTTGTCCCTTTCACATGCTAAGGCCAGCAAGCCAGTGTGAGCTTGAAGTTCAGTCATCCGATACTGTCTATGGGCACCCTTCCGCCCACCATGGCCTGCACAGGCCATGTGGCATCACGGTGCAGTGCCAGCTTTGAGTTCAAAAGCCCCGCCTCTAACTCCTCCGCGGCTCCCCATGCATGTTTTTACATTGAGCAAGTCCCTGCCTTCTCTGGGCTGGCCTTTTCTGTCTGGAAAATGGAATGGACAGACTCTAAGAGCTCTTTGTGCCCTTCTCAAGCTCGGAGATGACCTCCGGGTCTGGAGGAAATCTGCCTGGGGAACTCTCCTCCTGGCATCTGCCATCACCCCTAGCTCCACCCTCCAGGTCCCTAATTCACTGTTTTTTTTCATTGAGAAAAAATATGAACATAAAATTAACCATTTTAAATGAACACCCAATGGCATTTATTATATTCACAAAATTGTGCAACTACAATCTCTATCCATTTTCAAAACATTGTCATCAGCCCAAAAGGAAACCTAGTACCCATGAAACAGTTTCTCGCCCAAGCCCCTGGCCACCACCAATCTGCTTTCTGTCTCTGTGGTTTTATCTATTCTCAATTTTCCATCTGGATGGAATCATGCAATATATGACCTTTTGTGTCTGGTTTCTTTAGCGTAATATTTTCAAAGTTCATCCATGTGGCAGCCTGTGTCAGGGCTTCATTCCTTTTCGTGCTGAATAATATTCCATTGTATGTAGGGGCCACCATTTCCTTCTCCATTCATCTATCAATGGACATGGGGTTGTTTCCACCGTTCAGCTATGGTGACTAGCACTGCTATGAACGTAAGGGTACATGTATTTATTTGTGCACCCATTTTCGGTCCTTTTAGATAGGTACCTAGGAATGGAATTGCCAGATCATTTGGTGATTCTATGTTTAGTTTTTTGAGGAACCACCAAGCTTTCTCACAGCAGCCGAACCATGTCACCTTCCCACCAGCAAATCACAAGAGTTCCAACTTCTCCATATCCTCACCAACACTTGTTATTTTCCTTTTTTTTTGTACTACTGCCATCCTAGTGGGTGTGAAGTGGCATCTCATTGTGTTTTTTATTTACATCTCCCTAATGACAGATGATGTTCACCTTTTCATGCTGGTCATTTGTATATCTTTGGGGAAAAGTCCATTCAAGTCCTTTGTCCGCTTTTTATTGGGTTGTTTGTCTTTCTGTTGTTGAGTTGTAAGAGTTCTTTCTATACTTTAGCTACTATTAATAAACCTTTATCAAATATATGATTTACAAAATTTTCTCCCATTTTGCAGGCTTGTTTACTTTCTTGATAATGTCCTTTGATGCACAAAAGTTAATTTTAATGAAGTCCAATTTATCTAGTTTTTCTTTTGTCACCTATGCTTTTAGTGTCATATTTAAGGAACCACTACCAAATTCATGGAGATTTGCCTTTGTGTTTTCTTATAAGAGTTGTATGGTTTTAGCTTTTATATTTAGGTTATTGATGCCTCAATTCACTCTTAAAGGAAAAAGAAACCTACCTGAGCACAGAGCTGACTTCCTTTTTTGTCTGTCTGAGTTTGGGCTGGGAAGCAGCTGCTTTAAACCCAAAGCACATATTAATGTTTTCCAGATGCTTTCTATCATCACCTGATCCCTACAGCGTGTTATTGTATTCTGACCCCTGGAATCCAGCAACGAAGGATCGGATTAATAAGCAATGATGACACGAACCTTCACTAACACCTACTCTGCCTGAATACTTCACACCTGAGGATGAACTGCACATCTTCCATGCTGGGCCTCAGTTTCCCCAAAGGCAAAATAAGATTTTGGCTGAGGTGCCTGCAAGTATGGCTGTTGTCAAATGCTGCTGAGGTGCCATGCTCACCACTGTGCTGCTCCCCAAATTCTGATCATCTGATGGGTTGTTTTTAATTTCTTTAGCAGCAGAACTTTTCATGAGCAGGCCCTTGTGCAGAAGTCTGGGTTGTAAACAGATAAAAGTGGAGCTTCTCTGGGTAGAGCTGAGGAGGGCACCCCCACCCCCATGGTGCCCTCTCCCTGGAGCCTTTGAGGGCAGTGCCCAGATATCCAGGAGAGGCTGTGGGGGGAGTCCATCCTTGGAATGCCCCACCCAAAGCCTGGCCCCTGCGTGCTCCAGCTTACTCCTACATGATCTTCACCCTCTGGCTAATGAGAACGGGGGCCAGTGAGAAGAAACAGGACCCTGCTCCACGGTGATTCTGGGAGGGGATGTTCCCAGCAGGAGGTTTTCCATCCAGGCCCCAGCAGGAAAGAGTACGCTCCAATGGAGTCACTGCCTAGATTTTAATGGGGCAAGGTTAAGGGAAACCCAGGGGGGATGGTGAGGCACCCCACACCCCACCCCCAGAGAGGCAATAGGGAAGCCACCACACCCCAGATACGGCTGTGGGGAAAGTGTGTCCCTCTGGGGGATGGCGCAGCTACTGCCCAACCAGACCAAATAGGGCCAGGGCCTCACTTGTCTCTCCGGCCTGCTGGCGTGTCTTCTCCCAACGTGCCCTGTGGCCAAACCCAACCAGAAGCCGGAGAACAAGGACCTGGGGAGGCAGCCAACAGAGGTCAGCCTCCTGGGACACAGGACAGGGTGGCGAAAGGTGGCAAATGGATCTGGAGCAAATGTTGGACATTTGGCAACTACCCTTGGTCTCTCATGGTTTGAGCTTCTCACAGGGGAGTTTTTAATGGTCAGTATTCCAGAAAGTTCTATTTCAGTAAGAATGCTTGGTCTGGGGAAGGCCCTCAAAGTAAGTTCAGGTGACTACTACTTCCCAAATATAGGTGGGCACATGCAATGCTCTCTGCCTTTAAAAATGCATCAAGAACCACACCGAACTTGGAATGAATCTGGCTCATAAAGATACCTGGGGAAAGTTTAGTGATGTCTTTCTGTAAAGAGCTAGCAGACATAAATCCCCTAGAGGAAAGAAAATTCCCTAGAGCCATGGATTGGTATCAGTACAAAAAATAAAAGCAAAGGGCTCCCATGTCCATTAGCTCATTTTGATCCTTCCGACAACCTGGGCAGGTGGGTGGGCAGATAAGTAATGACCTGCTTTTAGCAGATAATAAAATGGGCTCAGAGGGGTGAAGCAATTTGCCCAAAGACACAAAGCAAGTCAGCGTCTAAGACGTGGCTTTTTTCTTTCTAGCATTTACCGTTATCCAACAATGTATTATAGAGCTACCAGATGATTTCTGGGCTCTTTCCCCCATAGAATGTAAGCGTGGTGAGGGCAGGGGCTTGGCCTGGTCCCTTTACTGAGAGACAATAGAGTGTGGTAGTCAAGTACTTGGACTCTGAACCAACTTCTCTGGGTTTGCCCCTTACTAGCTCTATGACCTCTCTGTGCCTCAATGTTCTTATGTGTAAAATGGGGATAATAGTGGTACTTAGCAAATAGGCTTGCTATGAAAATTAAATGAGCTCATACATGTAAAGTGCCTGGCACCTACTAGATGATCAGTCAGTATTTGTTGAATGAAAGGAAGCCAGCGCCTTGTCACAGGAACAATGACTGCACACACAGTACTTTGTTTGGGTGGTCATGCAGGTGGGAATTGTTCTTGGCATCCACATCCAGAAACCCCTGCCCTTGGCATACACAGAGGTCTGGGCCCTGCCCCCAAACAGCCGGTTTAGGACTAGGATGTAGGCCTGCTAGCCCTCTGTGTCAATCTCTCCCCACCCCGTCTTCCTTCCTTTCCCCCGTTCCTTGAGCTCTGTGCCAAGTTCTTTGCTAGACCTTAGCAAAGATATACAATTAACTAGACACTTTCCCCACCTTCAAGGAGTTTGCAGCGTTGTCTGTTGGCCTCTGGTGGTGAGAGCACTCTAATGGGCGCTCTAATGGGCGAACAATGGGCAACAGACTGGGGAGGGCAGAGGAGGTTCAGAAGGTAAAGGTGGAGGAGAGGCACCATGATCAATCCTGTGCCCTCTGCTCCTCTGTCAGCCTGAAGACCCCTATACTGAAGACCCCTTGGAGAGTCCCCCAGTGCCAGGACCCAGAGCCTCAGCTGGAACCGAGTTCTCAGTCAAGGTAAGTTGAAGTACATAGGACCCCTGTCTAGATCCAGGGCCAGGAAGCCAAAGCTACAGATTTCCTGGTGTGTGCCAGGCCCTGGGCTGAGACCAGCTGCTCCTGGAACCGGCCCCCTTTCTATGAAGCAAAGTGCCAGCTATGAAAAGGCTAAAGGGTGGGCCTTTGCCAGCCTATGAGAACTGCTATTGGCCACTCAACAGCCACTTGCTCCACACTTTACTAGGCACCCTTTGGGGCAGGCTCTGTGCTGGGTCCTACTGCTTGTGAGGCTGGTCAGGATGGTGGGGGGTATGTGGGTGGGCATGGTCTTCTCGCCTTGCTTAAAATGAGAAGTGTGGCCTTCTCCAATTGGATACTAAGTATTGGCTTCTAGAACATTCTTAGAATGTAGAAACCTCCCAAGTGGAAAGAGTTGCATGCCTTGAGTCTCAATTCTGACTTTAGGCAAGTCACTTAATCTCCATGAGCCCTCCATTTCTTCACTATAAAATGGGAATAATAATGATAATAATAATAACATCTTACAGAATTATGAAATGATCAAGTGGGATTATGGACTTGGAAATAGGTTTTTTTTAAATTTTAACTAACCATCACCAACTAATGGCATTGAACATCTTTTCACGTGCTTGTTTGCCACCTGCATATCCTCTGGTGAGGTCTCTGGTTAGATCTTTTACCTATTTTTTAACCTTAGGCAGTTTGTTTTCTTAATAAATTTTGAGAGTTCTTTATATATTCCAGATACAAGGCTATCATGGGTTATGTGCTTTGTAAATATTTTTTCTTGGTCTGTGGCTTATCTCGAAAATGCTTTTAAGTAGTAGATGCTACCTACATGTTCAGGGTCCCCCCGAATGACTCAAAATGAAGACCTCAAGAAATTGCACTCCCATCCACTTATGCCTATCTCCTGGGCTGCCTCCCTGGAGCATATCAGGCTCCTCTGAGCAAGACCAAGGGCTGGAGTTAGGAGTTCTGATACCTTGGTTCAGGGCTGGCAGTGGGAGGAGAGAGAACAGAGTCAGAATAGACTTTTCAGGCCTCGGTGTTCCTCAGTGGTCTCTGCAGGTGTCTGCAGGATCATGTGTTCAGCAGCCTGATCCCCGGCTCCTCATGGGAGCATCTCATGACCATCCCATTTCCACATGCCACATAGTTTGGATGCGTAGGGTATTGTTATGCTGCTGAGACAGGGGCCGGCTAGACACATACTCTAGAGCAGGGGTCAGCAACTTTTGAGACAGAAGAGCTGCCAGGAGTCAGTAAACTGCAGCTCATGAGCTACATGCGGCTCTTTGGGTATGTACATGTGGCTCTGAAGTAAAATTGAAAATGAAAATAAAACTATCATAGTTTCATTTATAATATTACTTTAAATTTTCCTTATTTGTAAAAAATATATTTATGGCTCTCAAATAATTTTTAAATTGTTGTGAGGGACAGGATTGGCTCTTTCAGGAGTCTGCAAACTTTGAGACGGAACATATCCAAAGAGCCACATGTGGCTCGTGAGCTGCAGTTTGCCGACCCCTGCTCTAGGGTATTCAAGCTCTAGAGCCCTCTGATCTGGAGAATGGCAGCTGAGACAAGCCTGAGGTTTCTGGCCCTCCCACCAGCCTTGGGCCAAGAGCAGCCCCTCACCAGGCACTGCCCACCCCAGGCTCCTGCCTGAGTGCCTTGAGAGAACCTCTTTGGAAGCCCAAAGGTCATTCTTCCTCCCTCCCTCCTCCTTCCCTCTGTCCTCTCCCTCCCTTCAGGCATCCCTGAGCTGCTTTCCCATAGAAAGGAGCAAAGGGGAAATTCCGCAGAAAACCACTGTTGGGGTGGTCAAACAAATTGTGAGAATAAAAAGTTGGAAACAACTTAAACATCGATCCATAGTGATTAGTTAATAAAATGAAATAGGAACAAAGGTGCCATGGATATTTTTAAAACTGACAATGTAAACTCTTATTTGTTGGCACAGAGCAGGGCTCACAGTGTACTGTTTTTTTGTGGGTTTGTTTTTGTTTTTTGTTTGTTTTTTTAAGGGTTATAGAACAGCTCCAGCCCATTTTGTGAACAGATGCACCAAGAGCCTATCTGAAAGGACGTTCCGCTAGGTGATTGCAGTCATTCGTTCTGGGTAGTAGGATTTCAGGGGTTTGTTGCTGTTGTTAATCCTTTAGGTTTATGTTGCCTGAAGGTTTTTCAATGAGAAGGACTATTTTAAGGATCTGAAATTAATTTTTAGGGAAAAAAAAGAAACAAATGTCCATGGATGTGTCTTAAGAGGCTCTCTTTGGTTTCCCTCCCTAGGGTGGTAGTTGAAGGGTCCCTCCTGGCGTGTTCCAAAGCCTACAGTCGCAGGTGTTCTTTGCCACCTTGGAGGAAGGGGGTTCAGTGCCCTCCTGGGAGGGGTGCAGGACGAAGCCTTGGCAGGTGGAGGGAAGTTCACAGTGTGCTCCTTGAAGACCAGACATAAACACAGAGCCTGGGCCCAGAAATAGCCCCTTGCCCCAGGAACCCCTGGAATTCTACAGGGTCATCTCAGCGAGGGGAGAGCCTGACAGGCCGCTGCTGGAAGCTTCCTCACAAGCTCTGAAATGGAAGGTGGGGCCTAGAGCAGTTTTCTTTGAACCTAAGGCTCTGGAATTTGGGGCAGAGACAAGCTGGTACCTGGACAAGGAGTTCTCCAAACTCAGCCCAGCTTGAAAAGTCTGATTTCAAGCCAACTGGAGATTTCCTAATTAATTGTGAATTCTGTGGAATCCCAGAAATATGGTGGTCAAAGTTATGGAAGATAAATTTCTCCAGCTGCATTTCTTTCTTTTTCATACTGAATTTAGACTTAATATCGCAACTCAATTTTATTTGGCACTGAAGTGCTGTTCTCATTTTATTATCTCAAAAATCTTCAACTTTTCACCTCCCCACCAACACCACCCCAGCATCATTCCTCTTCATCAAGAAGTGTTTATTCTTTTTTTTTTTTTTTAGATTTTTTTATTTTATTTTATTGGGGAATTGGGGGGATGGGAACAGTGCTGGGGAATTGGGGGAAGGGGAACAGACAAGTTACTGTCATTGTGTTCTTCAGTCTAGTTGTGGAGGACGTTGCTTCACTGGCCTAAGTTGGCACCATCATTGCGCTCTTCCCAGGTGAGGCAGATCAGTCGCGGGCCTCTGGACTGCCGCTCACTGCAGCTGCCGGCCGCCCACGCTGGCCGCCAGCCACACACGGTAGCCCATGGCAACCCACCGCCACAGGGGCCGCAGCCTACGCTGTCGCCGGCGACCCACAGCAGCCCAGCTCCAGGTAGAGGTGTTGTTCAGCATCTTAGCTGTAGAGGGCAGTGTCACTGGCCCTCATATGTGGGATCTGAACCGGGGCCCTCTGGCATCCCAAGCCAGTTCTTAACCATCGTGCCACTCGGCCGGCCCAAGAAGTGTTTATTCTTATTTTTCCAAAGGAGAGAGTCTCTTTACTTGCTGAGACTCTCCCAAGGTTAAAGTGTCTGAAAAACTCAGCGGATTTTAACCTACTCAGCTGGATAATCTCTTATTCCTTCCATTCATCTACTCATCCATCCATCCATACATACATCTATATATCCACCCATCCCCTCATTCATCCATCCATCCATCCATCCATACATACATACATACATACATCATCCATCCATTCTCTCACCCATCCATCCATTCAGCCCAGGGGCTGGGCTGGAGAAAATCTTGGCTTTATTCTCCTCATTCTCCTGCACTCTGTGAGGACAGCATGTCCCCCACGGAGTCATCTCGGAGTGGGAACATCATGCTGGACACACAGTGCTGTCTTTGAATACCTCTCTCACTTCCTTGTCTGGGATGATAATACTGTCTCTCACCAGTTTGTTACACAGGTAAGGTGATAATAATAATAGTGTACCAAAAGTCCCTGTATGATTATTAGAGCCTAGGCACTCAAGCAGTGACAGCTGGGAGTTCTAAGTTCCCTGGCAGCAGGGACTCTGTCTGGTTCAGTTCTGCACTGAGCAGGTGCCCGGTAGCTGCTCCTACATGGAACCTTGTCCACAGCCCCACTCCTGAGGACACAGTGTCAGGGAAAGGCTACATGTGACCTGGACTCTGGGTGCGACTGGTGCTTCTGCTTTTCAGAGGCCCAATGAAGAGAAAATTCCATAGACTACCCCCGCACCTCCAGAAAAGAAAATGCTTAGGACAGTCAGGTAGATGAGAAAAACTGGGAGCAATTGTACTGAGCCAGCCCATAAAACAACACATTTTTAGGAAATAACTACTGGATGGAAGGATTCAGTTTCAGATTTTACTGGAGAGCCCTCAGGTCTGACAATCAGCCTCGGTTTCCTTTGCTGTCTTCCCGCTTGCTTTTTCTTTCCTTAATATCGCTTTTTCTCTTCATCCCCTGGTTCTGGGCCAAATAGCATCTACCAAGAGTCTAAAATTAGCTCCTTAGGGGTCAGCTTCTGGGAAGTTAAAGTCCCCCAGACCCTGGGGACTTTCTGACACATGTGAGCACACACACACACACACACACACACACAGACAACACCCTCATAGAGGACAAGGAGTTGACAGCTGCCTTCATCAGGAGCCAGTGGATTCCCAAAGGCCGACCTTGAGCACAAAACCTTCCCAGAATTCCCAGAGGAACTGTGACATCAACTCTCCAATTCAGGGATTCTTTTTTTAAAAACCGTTTTTGTATTAATAATATAATGAATAGGCATTTATAAATAACCAATGATGAACTGTTGCCGAGACCCCAATATTTGTTTGTTTTTAAATGAGTCAGTCTGTCTGCGTGTACTGGCCCAAAGAAATGCACAAGCAGGAGTTTGCAGTATAGAAAGAAAAAGAGTATAATATTAAATTGGCCAGTCCGGAGATGGGGAGCTTATTGTCTAAAGACCGGACTCCCCATTGGCATGTAGATTACGGAGTCTATAGGACAAAATCATGGGTTAGGGGTTAGGGTTGTGCTGGGAGCTGATTGGTCGGAGGTGAGGTAAACGTAATAAATCATTTCCTCAGGTCTTAAGGACAGTTCTGAGGTCTGTTTCAGCGTCCCTCTGTCTGGTCTCATGGGAAAGCAGCCAGGTGTCACTCTACCTTAGGGCTTAGGAGCGGAAACATAACCTAGGTCAAGGTGTTATCTTTAGCCTGTGATGAGAGGTTGCACCATGGGCTACTGTCTTCTGCTGCCTGGGGGGTTGCTGATTATCAGGGTAAAGGCTAAGTCTCGGAGGGAGGGAGGGAGAGGAGAGGAGAGGAGAGGAGAGAGACAGAGAGAGAGAGGGAGAGAGAGAGGCAGAGAAACAGAGAGAGAGAGGTGATTTCTAGAGCTAGGATTTAAAGCTAAATTTAATCAAAGTCATAGGGACCCTCAGTTTCAGTACCAAGTTGGGGAGATGGTGAAAGCAATTGGCCAGGGATATGGGCAACAAAGGGGTGCATTGACTGTATAGGATTTTAAAACAATAATGAAAACTGGGCAGAAATCAGTCTGCTTTTATTATTATTATTATTATTATTATTATTATTATTATTATTAGTTTCAGGTGTACAAAGCAACATAATAGTTAGACATTTACAACCCTCACAAAGTGACAAAAACCCCCTCCCCCAATCTACTACCGCTCTGACATCTTGTATAGCTGTTACAATACCATTACTATCTTATGCTATACTCCACCTCCTGTGACTATATATATAATTTTTTTTATTGTTGACACAATATTACTCTACTTCAGCTTCAGGGGCACAGTGTATTGGTCATGCATCTGCACAGTCTATGAAGTGATCCCCCTGATAAGTCCATTTCCCATCTGGCACCCTATATAATCTTTACAACAATGTTGATTATATTCCCCATTCTGTATTTCATATCCCCATGACTATACTGTGACAATTAATTTCCTCTTTCTAATCCCTTCACCTTCTCCCCCATTCCCTCCCCTCTCCAATCTAACAACCATCAGTTTTTTTCCTCTATATCTCTGAGCCTATTTCTTATTTTGTTTGCCCATTTATTCTATTCCTTAGATTCCACATATAAGTGAGATCATATGGTATTTGTCTCTCAGTCTGACTTATTTCTCTTAGCATAATATTCTCAAGGTCCATCCAAGTTGTTGCAAATGGTAAGATTTTAATTTTTTATGGCCTAGGAATACTCCATTGTATAAATGTACCACAGTTTCTTTATCCAGTCGTCAACGGGTATTTCAGTTGTTTCATTATCTTGGAAACATATACCATGCTTATGGATGGGAAGAATTAGTATAGTTAAAATGTTCATACTACCTAAGGCAATATATAAATTCAACACAATCCCTATCACATTATCAATGACATTTTTCACAGAACTAGAACAAATAGTCCTAAAATTTATATGAATAATAAAAAACCCCAAATAGCCACAGCAATCTTGAGAAATAAGAACAAAGTAGGAGGTATCACGCTCCCCGACATCAAATCATAATATAAGGCTATAGTAATCAAAACAGCATGGTACTGGCATAAAAACAGACACATAGATGAATGGAACAGAATAGAGAGCCCAGAAATAAACCCATTCCTATATGGTCATTTAATCTACAACAATGGAAGCAAAAATTTACATTGGGGTAAAGACAGTCTATGTAATAAATGGTACTACAAAAACTGGACAGATACATGCAAAAAAATGAAACTGGACCACCTTCTTACACCAAATACAAGAATAAATTCAAAATGGATTAAAGACTTAAATAGAAGGTCCGAAACCATAAAACTCCTAGAAGAAAATATTGGAAGTAAATTCACAGATGTTAACCCACAGTCTGCTTTTACCACCGCCCTTCCTGATCATTTCAATGCTATCCATAATGAACATACCTCCTGCCACGGGGACTGCGCCCCCCACACCATGTGCTCTGGGTGCCCCTGTAAATAGCAGGATTGATGATACCACAGAAACATGGAAAACATGTTCATGTTTTACGAAATGAAATCCGAGGGAAGGGAATTCTGACATATACTACAATGGGGTTGAACCTTGAGGATATTATGCTAAATGAAATAAGCCAGTTGGAAAAGGACAAATCCTGTATGATTCCCCCTTATGTGAGGGTCTGAAGTGGTCGAACTCACAGAGACAGAAAGTAGAACAGGGGTTTTCAGCAGATGGGGGAGGGGGAATGGGGAGTTAATGTTTAATGGGTGCAGAGATTCAGTTTTGGAAGGTGAAAACAGTTCTGGATATGGATGATGGTGATGGTTGCAAATAATATGAATGAACTAATGCCACTGAAACATACACTCAAAAATGGTTAAAATGGTCCATTTGATGCGTATTTTACCACCATGGAAAAAAAGTCAGGCGTGATCCCAGCACAGGCAGGAGAACACTGAGGCCACAATGGGACCACACAGACCTGGCCTTTCCCCATCATGTAATCTTGAGCAAGTCACACTGATGTTGGCAGCCTCAGTTTTCCACTCTGTGAAATGGGACTGGTAATTCCTACTACATCACAGGAGGCAAGGGGGTTTAAACAAACCAGGTAACAAATCCATCCAAATAATCCAATGGCGAGAATTTACAAGTTTGTTGGAAAGGTATAGGAAAGTGCTGCTGGGACAGGGGGTCCCCAGGTGTCAGCCCCAAGCGGAGGTTGGGAGGCCGAGGAGTGGGTTCAGTGGAGGGGGGGTGATGGAGGAAGGATACAGAAAGAGAGAGGCCAACAGCAGGCTCCCAGTCTGGGTGGGTGGTGTGGCCCTCACAAGTGACTGGGCTTAGGAGTAAGGGAGAATGCAGTGACTTCCATCTGAGGACTCAGATTCCATCCACAGTGCTTTTCCAAGTCCTTTGGGTAGTGACTGGGGGCACTGTTGTGGTGAGCTGATTAGCTTTCTTCAAAGGACGCCAGCACAATGCTTGGCGTGGGGAGGGGTGAGCACCACCCACTGGAATCCTGGGAATGTCCTGCGTGATGAAGGAGGGAGTTCTGCAACACCGTGAGGGGGCGGGGGGGTGGGGAGTCGGGGGACCTGGCACTGGGGCCAGCGTGCCCACTTATACATTCAACAAAAATCATGAGCAATGACTCTTCCTGGCAGTGGGGATAAAGCCGCGAGTAGAACAGACAATACCCCTACTCTCATGGAGCTTACATTCTATTTTGGCAGAGAAGTTGGAAAAGAAACAAGCAATAAATGTATTGCATTTCACACATTAACAACTGCTACTAAGGAGAACAACAAAATAAAATAAGTCAAATGGCAGTGCAAGGTTGGGGTGAGGTTCAATTTTAGACAGGGTGACCAGGGATGATCTCTAAAAACTGAGACCTAAAGGGGGTGACAGAGGCACAAGGAGCAGCATGTGCAAAGGCCCTGAGGCCAGCATGGGCCTGATATGTTTGAGGGACAGTGAGGAGGCCAGGGTGGCTAGAAAAGGAGGGTGGCTGGAGTGCGGTCAGAAGAAATGGGATGAGGGGCAAGGCAGAGCGTGAAGGGGCTCCTAGGTAGTTGCAGGGATGTTGGGGAACATTAGAGTAGTTGAGCAACAAAGTAGTACAACATGACCTGAATGTTTAAAGGATCCCTCAGCTGTATGTGTGGAAAAGCCTGTAGGGACACAGGCCAGAGCTGGGAGAGCTATGAAGAGGTGAGAGAGACACTGTTGGGCAGAACAGGGAAGCCTGGGACAGTCTGTCTGATAGCCTTGGATCCTGCAGGGGTCAAGCCTCCGCAAGTCATCCTGAATCCCCCCTCTTTGGACACCACTTGCCAGCCAGCCTTGGTTTGAAACCATGGCATCGGCTTATGCGTCTGTTACTGTCACCCACCACCTCCCCTGGGTCGCCGAGTCCTGCCCAGCTCTGAACCCACTGGCCTTCACTGCATCCACACCTCCATGTCCTTCAGGCACCTGGGTGCGAGGGTCCAACCCTGAAGTCCAGGCTTCATCCACTCAGAGCCCCCACTTCTCCATAATCAGGGCATCTGGGGTCCAACCTTCCTCTCTCCACACTCACTGCCCTGACTGGCCATCCTGGAAATAACCCTCCTCTCACCTCCCCAAGGCCAGTATAAATATTCCAAAATGACACACTCAGAGCGACTGTTGATTTTGTTAGCTGTGCTCTTGGTCTTTTGCTTTTAGTTTTTAAAGTCTTATCTGTTAGATATTCGTTCTGAATACTTACGAGAAAATGGTATGATGTCTGAGACATCCTTTAAAACATACCAGCAGAAATCAATAAATACAAAATGAAGAAGGTGAGGAGAGAAGAAAGAAGATGGTGTTGGTGATCGTTGGACCTGGGTGACAGGTACCCAGGATTTGTTTGTGCTGTTCTCTCTACTTGTATGGATTTGGAACTTTCCATAATAAAAAAAGTAAAAACAATGCAAATAGGAGCACAACCCTGCTGAGGCCTTTAGGGCTCCCTGTTGCCCTCAGGACAAAGTCCACACACTTTCAGAGAATGAGGAACAAGGTGGGTGTAGCCACCAACGCTGCTCAGAATCCCCGGTCTGTGATGATAATAAAAAGCAAACAGAGTCCATTTGTCATTGCCTTAAAACCCCCTACCGACAGTGCAACCCCTTCCTGCCTGGATCAGGGTGAACAGCCCCCACTGCCCCTCCCCTGTATCCCAGCCCATTTTTGCCCTGGCACCAGACCCCATCTTTTCTCTGGCAATCCTGAACGGCCTGTGTTCCCAGGAGAACTGTGGCCATTTTTTTTGCCTCGGTGCCTTTCCCTCAGACTGGAGAATCTTTTTCAGTTTTCCAGCCATTAACTCCTGCTTTTCCTGAGGACTTGTTTTCAGTACCACCTCCTCCAGCAAGCCCTCCCTGAACTCCCCTGCCATGTGTTTTACCTATTGCTGTCCTGCTCCCACTCTTCTGGGAGGGCCCATCTCTGCTCCTGATGGGAGAATGGAGACCAGGTCATCTGGTTCACCATTGCATGTCTGGGCCTGATACACAGAGGGGACTCAATAAATATAATATCTTTTGAATACTTACATGAAATTTCATTCTTATTTCCATTTCAATACAAAGTGGACCCACCACCCTGTCTCCTTGCCTGCTGTGAGAATAAACATTTGTTAACTGTTCAAGAGTGGATTTAAGCCTAATACTCAACTTTAGGAAGAGGCCTCTCAATCTAGCCAGATCCTGGAAGCCTCAAACACCCAGGATACAAACCCTTCCCTGCCCCTCACCTTGAATAGCTCATCTGAGGATCTCAGAAGGCTGCAGCTGCCGCGACTCACCTCCGAGGCTCCCCATCTGTACCTTGTTGGGACACGAGAATCACCTGGAGACCTGGGCTTCCCCCAGACCAACTCTGTCAGTCTCTGGGCCCGGAGGGCCCAGGTACCAGGTGTTCAGCGCTCCTCATGTGATTCCAATGTGTATCCAAGGCTAAGAACCATTGACTTAAGTCAGAAACCAGGCCTGTGGGGAAGGAAGGCCAAATGCCCCATAATACCTGCCACCTGCTGAGGGCACTTAAGGCTGACCAGGCGGCTAGAGGCTCAGGCTCCCTGCCCGGTGAGTGACAAGTGGGTGCCAGCAGCTCCTGGTGTGGCCGTGGTGCCCCAAGCCCGCTGTCTAGGGACTGATCAGACACCTTGCTCTCATTCAGGTAATGACCATGAAGCTGTTTGGGACCCTGGTGAGGTGCCCTGGTCTTGCCCCACCCCTCTCCATCCCCCCACCCCCAGCCAGTGGCTTGCCAGGAGGAATGGCTCCCAGACAGAGGCTGGGCCTCTCCTTGTTGAATCAGCCTCGGTTTACAGAACTGTGCTGCTCAGGGGCTCTTGGCTTGTTTCTGGGATGGGTAAGGAGGATGTGACAGGTGCCAGGTGCCCATGACTCCACAGAGCCCAGGTGGGGGTTTGCAGGGTGTGTGGAGCCATGCGTACCCACACAGCAGCCTGTGGGTCTGTGTGCCCTACGCCTTTGCTTGTGTTCCTCTCCTTGAAACATCCCTCAGGACATGGTCACCTCTGGGAATCGCCCACCCAACTCTGTCCCCTTCCACAAAGCCTTCCCAAGCTTTGGAGGTGGGATCACCGGGAAAAGAACCTGGTCTCCTGCCTCCTCCTCTGCTGGGACACCTGCCTCCCCTCTGGGCCAGCATGAGCTGCGGAGGGAGGCCCGGCAGTGCCTTTTGCATCAAACGTGGCGTCTGTGCCTGTCTTGTCTATGTTGGCAAAACCCTGTGGGAGCCAACAAATGCTGAGGTGGGGTCCTGTTCCCACCCCAGGGTCCCACCCCAGGCAGTGCCCGCTTGCAGACCTGTGCACCTTGGAGCAGAGGTCAGCTCAGCCCTTCCTGGGGAATAAGGCCTCACTCCAAAAAATATTCCTCTTTAGTTTAAAACAAACCCCACTTTGAAGACGTGTTTGTTAGTGATGTATATCTGAACATACTGATGTGAAAATATGTCCACGGTACAGGCATAGTGGACAAATAGGCCCCCAAACTGTATATCAGGATCCTTTCCTGTAATGAGCTTCTCGGAGCACATGGAGCCCTGGGGCCTGCAGGGGGTGGTGTGACTATTTAAAGGTTAACTTAGAGGAAGAGTGAGGTTATTGGGAGTTAATGCTCAACACATTGCTGAAGTGTGTTAATTTAAAATCAGAAAAGACTGCTTTAGAGAAGCCAACTCGTGGATGATGAGATATATATATATCTTAATTTAACACAGCTCTCCGTTCATGAAACATGCTCACAAGTCAAAGATTGGCTACATCTAGAAAAGCATAGAAAAAACCCAAAATGGCTTGTAATGCCCTAACCAGAGAAAGGGACTCAGGACCATTAACAAGTCTCAGCCAGGGTCCCTTAGCTAGGCTTCTGCCACCTCACAGCCAAGGCGGGGTCTCAAAGTGTGGGGAACAGCAGAGCTGGCCTGAGGCTGGGGTGTGTGTGTGTAGATAAAGCCCCTAAGTTGGTGATGTTGGCCTAAAGAACCAGCTGGGCTTTCTCTGAGCTCAGACTCAGAGAAGCTGCGGGTACAGGATGACATGGTAGCTGGCTCTCCTGGACGCTTCAAATAGCAGCGTGAGGAGAAAGAAGCACACATTGAGCTGTGACTAGAGAAGCCTGTGAAAGCCAGAAGGATTTGCTTTGCAGCTGGCTTTGCAGAATGTCCCCCAAATGAAGTGGTTTGGCCAAGCCCATGACTTCAAACTGCTCCCTCAAGATGCCTCAGGGAGTGGGGAGGACCTCCAGCGATCTGCAGCTGAGCTCTCTCTACTTATGCCATCTCATACTAGCCTTCCACTTGATATTTGATTTGGAGGGAGGTGGCAGCCATCTGAACCCCTGGATCCACTTCCAAATTTCCTTATGGCCATACCTTCTGGAATGCGGCAGAAGGATGAATGGTTCCCATAGCAATGGTCCTAGAACTAGGCATTGCTTTGGGTGTCTCCGGAAGCAAAAGCATTTTATCTGCTTCTACCAAACTGGCCTCTCATGCACATTCAGAGAGTCATGTAAGCTGAGCTTGTTTTGCTACTTACAGTGGGTGAGACAGCCTTGAGGTGGCAACATATAACAGGACACTTGCGTGGTAGCCTCCATAGTTTCCATGGCCTAAAACACGTGCTTTCCTAGTTTCCAGGATCTCACCCCATGTGTTAATGCCATAGTGGTGACTTGGTGGTCTCCTAATCGATCTTGTTACAGTGTTGGCTGCAAAGCTTAGTGGCCTACTCACAGCGTGCACACAGGAATCAGGCAGACCTGGGCAGAAGTGCTGGCTCTGATGTGTGACAGCTATGGGAACTCCGGGGCTCTATGGCACATGATGTCTAGTATGGTTTCCCCACCTGCAAAATGGGACTATCTCTACCTTTCTATTAATGTTGCTTCATTTAATCCTAAGTGTCCAACAGTCCTGGCATGTAACTATTGTGTTTTGGCCATTGCTCCCTGAAATAGTCCCAGAATACTAGTCTACTCCAGACTTATAAAATGCTATATGTCGTACCTCTTGGAAATGTAGGATATAGCTTCTCATTAAACTCTAACCTCGGATCCCAACTGATAATCCTCTTGAAACTGGTTATTACAGCCTCTTCTGAGCTGGTGTTTTAAAGTGTGTTGTAATTAATAGCAGTGATTTACCTTTTGCTCATTAAAAGCAACTCTTCCTTATGGGGCAGAATTTGAGTTTACTTAAAAGTAGGTGAAAGGATAGGACACGGTTACTCTCTGGCCTGATGTTGCAGGGCTAAAATTGTCCTGCAATATAGGTCTCTCTTTCTGATGTGTGGTGGGAGGTAAAACCGCTTCCAGCTTGAACTTTTAATTGAACTAACCTAAAACCTAAAATTGTCTTAAGCCAGCTTCCATGAGGTGCCTCCCCTGCTTTAAACACATAGCCACTGAGGGACCATGGATGTCACTGAGGTCCCCTCTACATGGGGGGTGGGGTGGCGATGGGGGAAGTGGCCAACACGACCCTGTTAACTAAATGGTTGAAAGCTTCCTTAGGGTTCCTTTGAACCATTGAATCACTGCCCTCCTCCCCAGATTGGGCTGTGCTGGTGGTTGTGGAGGGTGGGGGATTCGTCAACTCCAGGAAGTAATTGGCATTTCCCATTTGCGGATTTTCAAACAAGTTGTAGACTATTCTTGCCTAAGCTCCTAAGGAGACTAATGCTTTAAAACAGGCAAAGCCACTACAATGAAACCTCAGCCTCCGATGACGTGTTCTCCTGTCTTGCTGTGGCTGACTGGTAGCGCTTTTGCTTGGGGACTTGTCCCTGGCCTTGTAGCTACTGGTACTGGAAGTGTCTTTGATACTATATTCTGTTCTGTCTCAAATTCCATTTTTTCTCCTGGTCTCTTACTGGTTCTTCATTCTCTTGGGCCCTAATCAGTGTCACCAAGCCTCCATTCTTGTTCTGGTCTCACATAGAGCTCATCTCCTTAGACATCAGTCTTAGTTCTCTGCTCATGAAATTCTCCAAGTTGTCTACACGATCCCTTCCAAACTGACAGGTCTAAATTAGTCATTCCTACCCACATCATTCTCAGCTGTTGTACACTCAATAGAGTCAATAGACTCTGGTCTTTATCTAGCTTTCTCTTTTCCATAAGGTAGTCTGGCCCATTCTGTATACTTGGAAACAGACAGATATTTATTATGCACATGTAAGTAATGTCATTCTCTGCTGCCTTGTAGAAAGTTCAAATCTGGCCTGATATTAATAATCTTTCATTGGGGGCCAACTCCCTTTGTGACCTTATCACCCACCACCCTCATCCAACAAATATGTGAGTACCTACTTACTATATGCCATGCTTTGTGAAGAGGCCAAGAAATCATACCTAGGACACACATGGTCCTGTTGTTTTGGGGAGTAGGGGAAGGAAGACGCACAAGAAACAAAGTATTGGGTGGTAATAAGAGTTGTTGGAGAGGAAGTGGGCTGGGGCCAGCTCACTCAGGGCATCACAGGGAGCTTGAGTGTTCTTCTAAGGTCAGTGGGCCTCCAGTAGAGGGTTTTTAAGTGGGGAGAATTACATGATCAGAATCTTTTCTCTAAAAGATCACATGGCTTCTGTGTAGAGAAGAGATTGGAATAAGGCAATGGTAGAAGCAGAAAGAATAGCTGGGAGGCAATTGCAGTAGTGTGGATGAAAGATGATGATGATGGCCTGGTCCTGGGTGGAGGCAGCCTACCGAAGAATTAAAAGGAGTGGGTCATACTTGAGACTGTCCTGACCCAATGTGCTGGTAGGTTGGGTGTGGGAGGAGAGGGCCATCTTCCTATCATAGTCTGGTTGGGTTCCACCATCCTGCTCTGTACAGAACTCCTTGGAGACAGTCATATGGAAGGGTTCAGTGCTTTACTTCCAGCCTATCCTAGCCTGGTTCAGGCTAAATGCCTTTGAGATTTCCATTCCTCCTGCAGCCCAGGACTGGTCCCCTCTGAGCTCCCACAGTGCTCGTCACCTACTGAGCTGGCATGTCGGTGCCTATGGAAGTGGACTTCCTGAGTCTGCTCTCCATTCCACTGTAAGCCCTTTAAGGGCTTAGAAACTGATGGTCTTCATATAGTAATCCACACACTAGGCCCTGAAAATCTCTTTTTAATGGTCCTATTTACAGGTGGTTTACTTCTGCCAATCAACATGCCAACTTTAGAAGCTTCAGAAGAGAGGCAGAGAAAATTTAAGTACCGAGGCAAAGATGCATCTGTGAGTATAAAGCAATTCCCTCACTCTGTCAAGGACCAGGACAGTAGGAAGCACAGGGTTGAAATACATTAAAAATGGAGTGGAAGGTGGTGGGGGTGCAGGGAGAAGAGAATGACAAAGCAAAGTGTTCATTGTACATAGGTGCGTGGGTATTCACCAAATAGTTCTTTCAACTTTTCTGCATGTTTGAAATTGTCATAATTAAAAAATTGATGGTGAGGAGGACAAAAACTCAAGAACTTAAGAGTCAGGCAACTATGCACTAAAATCAAGGTGTCCATGTGATCCTGAACCTGTTAACTCAGAGCTTAAGTTTCTTCATCTATAAAACAGGGCTGATACCTGCCTCTTAGGGATTGGATAGCAGCATCAAATGCCTGGCATACAGGTGCTTACCTGCAGCCACTCACGTCCAGGAGGCTTCCCAAGGAGCTAACAGGTTTGGAATACACTAGGACCAACAAGCGTGCCTTGCAGAAATAGGACTTGGAATTGAAAAGTCAAGACTGTTCTTCCAGCTGCTAGGCTGAGCACAAGAGCAGGAGCAGGGAGCCTGTGCTGTGTGTGGATTCTAACTCTCATTCAGTTTCTCTGGTCTCAGTTTTCTGGCTCTAGCTCTGGGTACTAGATCTATGTATCTTGACAGTCATATCATACAAGGTTGGGTACATCTTGGGAATCTGATAGGCAGCTGCGGACGAGAGAGGCACAAGGTCACACAGCTAGCAGGGAGGATACCACCCAGAGCCAAATCACTCTTACACCCTTTCCAACAAGCGTGGCAGTCTGGCTTCCAAGCTCACTACAGATGAAAGGAGACCAGTTAGAACAAAGGAACTGAACCCTCTCTGTGGAGAGCAATGGGCAGGGCCAGGAGGTGAGAAGGGCGAATCCACAGGGAGGGGACACTTAGTGATGGGGCAACAGTTCAATGGGCTCCCTGGGCCCCCAGATGTCCCTGAGTTGCCAGATAACACCATAATGGCACTGTTTTCAATCAAGAAGGATACGGCTTGTTGAAGGAACCAGAAGTATCTAATACATATAAACTTCCTTAAATTAATACTTAAGTCTTTAATCTAAAACTCATCTATCCATATAGGTCAGATCATTTCCCGAGGATTCTCAAAACTACAGTGTCTGAATTTCACTTGCTTTAAGGAGAAAAACATAATTTTTTTTCTGATTTGTTTTAATCTCCCTCAGTCTGGTGTCCAAGTAAAACTCTTGGGACTGGATCAAGATTTGAATGACCCAGAGAGTGATTCCCTAACAGAGACAATGGTTGGGGAAATGTGGGCTGGGGTGTCCCATTCAGAGCCCCACAGTTGGAAGGCCCAGGCCTGCTCTTCGGGAACTAATCAGCACCAGTGATGATGTGCCCAGACTCAGGGCGACGGGAGGCTTTGCTCAGATGTCCCCACAGCTGAGAATAGTGGGCTGCCAAGGGTGTCCGTGACCTTCCTTTACTTGGGGAGGAAGGTTGACCATTTTTCTAGACGTAGTGTAGTAGGAGGAAGCAGAGGAGGTAAACCGAGCCGAGACTATTTACTGGCTGTGTGACCTTAACTCTTCCAGCCTATTGCATCTGTAAAATGAAATCCGGTGCTTTGAAGCACATGCTGAAGGCTAAATGGGGTAACAGACTGACTTCCCAGCTCTAAGGGCTCCAGCGCTTGCTTGCTTGCTTTCCCTCCCTAGATGCGGCGGCAACAGCGGATAGTGGTCAGCCTGCAGCTCCGGAAGGCCAAGAAAGACGAGCAAGCCTTAAAGAGAAGAAATATCACCAGTCTCTCCCCTGACCCAGCTTCTGAACAACCAACCAAAGGGGTATGTTGGAACGTGGCGTTTAGAGCAGTTATGTGTAAAATATATCCTTAGTAAGTTTCTCCGGCTTGAAAATGTTTGATTCAGAACTTGCAAGCTCTAATTGAGGGTCTTGAAGGAAAGCAGTGGAGAGATCATGGTTAGAGTTAAACTGGTGTTGTCTGAAAGCTAAGGGTTGTTATCTTTGTGGCTGTGAGTCTGGGATCTGTGTTCTAATGGGAAGGTGCTACTTCTAATAGAAAATTCACTTGCCACCACTCAGCGGGAAACAGGAAATGAGGGTCACTAAGGTTATCTCACCAGAGGCACCTCCTCAAGATACCTCAAGACTTGCCTAGGACTTGACTGCTTCCCTCTGTCTTCCTTCTCCATCCAGCTAAACTCGCTCAATACAAATCTGGGGTTGACTTCAGGGCCAATACCGTTTTTTGTTTTTTTTTAAATCCTTTCCAGAATAACCTGCCCAGGAGGTTTCCCTTCTTAGAACTCCAATAGTGTTCTATCTACATGCCTTTTCTGATCCACTACAGTCTGTGTCTCACTTTAACTATCCACTCTGCTAGGCTTAAGGCTCCTAGAGAGCAGAGATGGGTGCCGCTTGGGCAGGTGGACCTGAGGATGTGTTACTGGCCATGGAACAGAGTGACTGTAACCATTCTCTAAATTGCCGCAGGACAGCACCATATCTCTACTTAGCTTCATTTGTCTAGAATGGTCCCTAAGAGGCCCCCAACCCAAGGAGGATGAAACTGTGAAATGAAAGAGTTGTTTTCCTTTCTATCCTGTACTAGCATGCCTTTAAAAACAACTAATTCATGTACCACAGAATTCACCCTTTTAAAGTACATAGTCAGTGTTTTTTAGTATATTCACAAGGTTGTGTGACCATCACCATTAGCTAATTTCAGATAATATTCATCACCTTAAATGGAAACCACATACCCTTTAAGGAGTCACTGCTCAAGTCTCTGGTGACCCGAATGTACTTTACGTCCCTATGGATTTACCTGTTCTGGGTATTTTCTATAAATGGAATCTTATACTATGTGGCCTTTTGTGCCTGGCTCATTTTGCTTAGCATCATGTTTTCAAGGTTCAGCCATGTTGCAGCATGTATCATTGCTCCATTCCTTTTGTGGCTAAATAATATTTCATTGTATGGATAGACCACATTTGGTTTATCCACTCATTAGTTGGTGGACATTTGGGTTGTTTCCACTTTTTGGCTATTTCAAATAATGCTGCTATAAACATTTATGTACAAGTTTTTATGTGAACATGTTTTCTTTTTATTTATTTATTTATTCATTTTATTGGGGAACAGTGTGTTTTTCCAGGACCCATCAGCTCCAAGTCAAGTAGTTGTTTCAATCTAGTTGTGGAGGGTGCAGCTCCGTGGCCCATGTGGGGATCGAGCCGGCAACCTTGGTGTTATGAGCACTGAGCTCTAACCAAGTGAGCTAACCAGCCGCCCCTATGTGGACATGTTTTCAATTCTCTTGGGTATATACCTATGAGTGGAATTGCTGGGTCATATGGTAATGCTATGTTTAACTCTTTGAGGGACTACCTGTGCTAAGCTGAATAATGGGCCCCCAAATGACTCCATCTCCTAATCCCCAGAACCTGGGGATGTTACCTTGTATGACTAAAAGGTCTTTATAGACAATTAAGGATCTTGAGATGGGGAGATTATGCTGGATTATCTGATGAGTCCAGTGTAATCACATCGATCCTTATAATGAGAAGGATGAAGGACAAGTCAGAGCAGAAGGTGATATGATGAGGGAAGCAGAGATTAGTGGGCTGTGCTTTGAAGATGGAGGGAGGATGTCACAAGCCAGGGAACACAGGCGGCCCCACTAGAACCTGGAAAAAGGCAAGGAAACAGTCTCCCCTCAGAGCCTCCAGGAGGAACCATCCCTGTTGACACCTTGACTTTAGTCCAGTGAAACTGATTATGAACATCTGACCTCCAGAACTGTGAGAGAACAACATTGTGTTGTTTTAAGCCACTAAATTTGTGGCAATTTTTACAGTAGCAATAGGAAACAAATGTGCTGCCAAACTTGTCCCAAGTAGCTGCACCATTGTATTCTGACATTCTTACCAATACTTTTTATTGTCTATTTTTAGATTATAGTTTCTAGTGGGTGCAAAGGGCTATATTGTTGTGATTTTGATGTTTTTCTAATGACTAATGATGAAAAGCATTTTTTCATGTGCTTATTGGCTATTTGTAAATCTTTTTTTTTTTTAAGATTTTATTGGGGAATTGGGGGAGGGGAACAGCATTGGGGAATCGGGGAAGGGGAACAGACAGGTAGACAAATTGCTGGTTTGTTCTTCAGTCTAGTTGTGGAGGACGTCGCTTCACTGGCCCATGTTGGTATGATCATTGCACCCCTACTGGGTGAGGCAATCAGTCACTAGTCATTGGTTGGCCGCTCACAGTGGCTCACAGCAGCTCTCCCCCGCTGCCGGCCACTCACGCTGGCTGCCAGCCACTCACATAGCTCACAGCAGCCCATTGCAGCAAGGGCTGCAGCCCACGCCATTGCTGGCAACTCACAACAGCCCAGCTCCAGGTTGAGCTGTTGTTCATCATCTTAGCTGTAGAGGGCAGTGTCACTGGCCCTCATGTGGGATCCAAACCGGGGCCCTGCTGCTCAGAGCTGGCGCTCCCAAGCGAGCTCTTAACCAGCTGAGCCACTTGGCCAGCCCTGTAAATCTTCTTAAGAGAAGTGTCTATTCAAACCATTTGCCCATTTTCTAAATCAAGGAATTTGTCTTTTTATTGTTGAGCTGTGAGAGTTCTTTATATATTCTGGATACTAGACCCTTACCAGATATATATGATTTGCAAATATTTTTTCCCATTCTGTGGGTTGTCTTTTCACTGTTTTGATAGAATCCTTGAAGCATAAAGTTTTTAAACTTTGAAGCAGTCCAGTTTATCTACATTTTTCCTTGGTTGCTGTGCGTTAGGTATCATATCTAAGAATCCATTGCCTAATCCAAGGTCTTGAATAGTTACCTTGTGTTTTCTTCTAAGAGTTTTATGGTTTTAGTTCTTCAGGTCATTGGTCCATTTTGAATTAGTTTTTGTAAGTGGTGTGAGTATGGATCTAATTTCATTGTTTTGCATGTGGATATCCAGTTGTCCCTGCACCACCTGTTGAAGAGTAGTCTCTCCCCACTGAATGGTCTTAATACCCTTGTCAAATATCAGTTGACTCTGAATATGATGGCTTATTTGTGGATTCTGAATTCTCTTCCCTTGACCTACATGCTTATCTTTATGCCAGCACAATACTGTAGCTTTGTAGTAGGTTTTGAAATTGGGAAGTGTGAGTCCTCCAGCTTTCTTCTTTTTCAAGATTATTTTAGCCATTCAGGATCCCTTGCATTTCCATATGAATTTTAGAACCAGCTTGTCAATTTCTTCAGTAAACACAGCTCAGATTTTAATGGAGGTTGCATTGAATCTGTAGATTTGTGGAGTATTGCCATCTTAACAATGTTAAGTCTTCCAATTCATGAACATGGGATATTTTTGAATTTATTCTCTAAATTCACTTAAAATTTTCAGTATGTGTTACACTTTTGTTAAAGTTATTCCTAAATATCTTATTCTCTTTAATGCTACTGTCAATTAAATTGGTTTCTTAATTTTGCATTGTTCATTGTGTATAGAAATACAATTGATTTTTGTATGTTAATCCTACAACCTCGCTGAACCTTGTTTATTAGTTCTAAATTTCTGTGTGTGTAGCTTCCTTGGGATTTTTACATCCAGGATCATGTCATCTGCAAATAGAGGTGATTGTTCTTCTTCCTTTCCAATCTGGGTGCCTTTTATTCCTTTTTCTTGCCTACTTAGCCTCTCTAGAATTTCCAATACTATGTTGAATAAAAGTAATAACAGTGGCCATCCTTGTCTTGTTCCTGATCTTAAGGGGAAAGCTTTCAGTCTTTTATCATGATGCCAGTGGTGGGTTCTCTTGTAGATGCCTTTATTAGGTTAAGGAAGTTCCCTTTTATTCCTAGTTTGTTGAATTTTTTTTTTTTAATCATGGAAGGGTGCTGAATTTTGTCAAATGCTTTTCCTACATTTGCTGAGCTGATCAGGTGATTTTTCCTCTGTATTCTATTAATATGGTGTACTATATTGATTTTCATATGCATAAACATTCAATCAGATCTTAACTTCTGCCTAGCATTATCTGTCCTAAAATCATTCCATTAAGCTCCAATGTCTAAGAATCTTAAATTCAGTAATCATCATCAGAGTCCATTACTTTTTTTTCTGTTGAATTTAACTGTGGTTTTCTTTTTTGTTTGTTGACTTACTTTTCCAAGGATTTCAATTTAACTTTGTTCTGTTAACTTCCCACTTAGTTGTCCACATCTTGCCATCTGTATAAGGGTATTCTCTACTGCTTTAGTTTTTTCAGGCTTTACAAGGGCTAAGTTACTTAACGGGCCAGGGCTGACTGACCCAGAACTTGGGCTAAGATACTGTTTCTCATTTCTGCATCCCTGTGCTTTGCTTCCTGTTGTGCTGCATTATCAAGATCCCAGTGCTTAGCCTGCAGCTCGGCCACCTCTGCTTCAGCAGCGCCTCCAGCTCCTCCTCGGCCATGGTGCAGTGGTTGGGGTTGAGCAGCCACAGCCCTACTCACAACCATCTGTGTTATAATATTTTCCGCAGCTCCATGGCGCGAGCTAGGCCCTCCCCAGTCTTTCTACTTTTTTATTATATGCATTTATGGCTGCATATTTCCCTCTAAGCTCTGCTTTAGCTGTATCTTATCAGTTTTTTTATGTTGTTTTTGTTTCATTCATCTCAAAGAATTTTCTAGTTTCCCTTGTGATTTCTTCTTTGACCCACTGGTTATTTAGGGGTGTGTTAATTTCCACCCACTTGTGAATTTCCCAATTTTCTTCTAATATTGATTTCTAATTTCATCCCACTGGGTTGGAGAACATACTTTGCGTGATTTCAGTCCTTATACATTTGTTGACATGTGTTAAGGCCTAGCACATGGCCTATCCTGAACATTCCACGTGCCCCTGAACAGAATGTGCAATCTGCTGTTCCTTAGTGTAGACGTCTGTTAGGTCTGGTTGATTTGTACTGTGTTGGTCTTCTAATAACTTGCTGATAGTATATCTAGTTGTCCCATCTGTTATCGAGAGGGGAGTTGGACGTCTCCAACTGTCCTTGTTGAATCCTCTATGTCTCTCTTCAGTTCTGTCAGTTTTTGCTGCATGTATTTTGAGGGCTGTTGATAGGTACATACGTTTTATTATATTTTTTTGATAGGTGAACTCACTATTATAAAATTCCATTGTTTGTCTTAGGTAACAACTTCTGTTTTAAAGTTTATTTTAATATTGATATACCCGCTCCGTGCTCTTTGGTTACTGTTTGCATGACATATTGTTTTCAATCCTTTTATTTTAAATCCATATGTGTCTTTGAACCTAAAGTGTGTCTCCTATAGACAGCATATAATTGGATCATGTTTTTAAAATCCATGCTGCCAATCCTTGCTTTTTATTGGGAGTGTTTAATGTATTTATATTTAATGTAATTACTGATAAAAACAGGATTTATGTCTACCATTTTTCTATTTGTTATCTATGTCTTTTTTGTGCCTCTATTCCTCCATTACTGTCTTTTTTTGTGTGCTAAATATTTTCTAGTTAAACATTTTAATTTTCCTGTTGTTTCTGTTGCTATATTTTAAAAGTTATTTTGTTAGTTTTTTGTCCTGGGGATAGTTAACATCTTAAAACAACCTGGTTTGGAGTTATACCAACCTAATTTCAATAGTATACAAAAATGGATCCTATATCGCTTCATTCCCTCCCCACCTCCTTTTGCTCTTATTGTCACATAAGTTACCTCTTTATACATTGTATGCCCATCAATATAGATTTATAATTATTGCTTTATGCAGTTGTCTTTCAAATTATATAGAAAAGAGTTACAATCAAAAACATATTTATATGTTTATGTCTTTTACAGTTACAAATATATTTATCTTTACTGGTGTTCTTGATTTCTTACTGTGACTTGAATTATTGTCTAGTTTCTAGTACCTGAAGAACTCTGTTGTAGAGTGGGTTTCTAAACAGATTTTCTTAGTTTTTGTTTATCTGGGAATGTCTTAATTTCTCCATTATATTATAGCTTACTGCATATAGAATTATTGCTTGATAGTCTTTCTTTCAGTATTTAGAATATGTCATCCTGCTGCTCTCTGGTCTCCATGCTTTCTGGTGGTAAATCAACTCTTAATCCTACTGAGGCCTCAGGCATAATGAATTGCTTCTCTTTTGCTGTTTTTAAGATTCTCTTTGTTTTTGGCTTTGATTATGATGTGTCTAAGTGGGAATCTCTTGGTTTTTTCCTATTTGGAGTTCTTTGAGCTACTCAAATGTATACATTGATTTTCATCAGATTTGGTAAGATTTTGGAAATCATTTCTTCAAATATACTTTCTGCCCTTTTCTCTTTCTTCTCTGTCCTGTTTATCATATGTTGGTATGCTTGATGGTGTCTGACATACCTGTAAGAATCTATTAATTTTCATCTTTATTCTTTTTTACTTATCTTCCTTACAATGGATACTTTCACTTGACCTATCTTCAAGTTTACTAATTGTTTATTCTGTGTGTTCACATCTGCCCTTGAGCCCCTTAGTGAATGTTTCGTTTCAGTTATTGTACTTTCCAATTCCAGAATTTCTAATTGGTTCATATTTATAATTTCTATCTCTTTATCAATATTATCTGGTGGAACATCATTCTCATACTTTAGTTCTTTAGACATGTTGTTTGTTCATTTTTTATTTTGAACATATTTAAAGTCTTTGTCTAGTGAGATCAATTTGGGGGCTCCTCAGAGGCAGTTTCTATTGATTTGCTTTGTTTTCATGTGTACATGCCATACTTTACATATCCTGCAGTTTCTTAGACAACTGGTCATTTTCAATAACATTGGGTTGTCGGAAAAGTCACGACGCATGTTTGCAACAGATGGCACTAGTTCATTTTTGGAAGTACTAGAGTCATTCGCATCTATGTTATTGCTATGTCATTTGACAGCTGACAGTTCTAGCTTCATTCTAAAAAAAATTGAGTGATTTGGTTGAGTTTTGGAGATTTTACAACAAGTTGAAGATGGAAGACCAATCTGTGCATTTTTGCCACATTTTACTGTTTTACTTCCATAAAGGGAAGAACTCGCATCAAGCTTGTGAAAAGTTGCATAAAGTTTACAATGACAATGCTCTACAAGAACATCAGTGCCAACGATGGTTCACAAAATTCCGTGCTGGTGATTTTGATCTCAACAACGCTCCTCGGACAGGGAGGCCCACCGAGGTTGATGACAACAAAATAAAGGCATTGATCGAGTCAAACCCACATCACATGAAATGAGAGATTGCAGAAACATTGAACATCCATCATTCAAGAGTTCACGGCCACCTGAAGAAGCTGGGATACGTAAGCAAGCTCATTATTTGGATTCCGCATAAGCTCAAAGAAGTTCATTTGATGGCGCATATAAACATCTGCAATATGCTCATTAAACATGAGGAAAATCCATTTTTTGTTTTTTGTTTTTTTTTTAAAGATTTTTATTGGGGAATTAGGGGGATAGGAACAGTGCTGGGGAATTGGGGGAAGGGGAACAGACAAGTTGCTGTCGTTTTTTGTTCTTCAATCTAGTTGTGGAGGATGTCGCTTCACTGGCCCAAGTTGGCACCATCATCGCGCTCTTCTCTGGCGAGGCAGATCAGTCGCCGGCTTCTGGACGACCGCTCACTGCGGCTGCTGGCCGCTCACGCTGGCTGCTGGCTGCACATGGTAGCCCATGACAACCCACTGCCACAGGGGCTGCAGCCTATGCCCTCGCCGGCGACTCCTGGCAGCCCAGCTCCAGGTTGAGCTGTTGTTCAGCATCTTAGCTGTAGAGGGCAGTGTCACTGGCCCTCATATGTGGGATCCGAACCGGGGCTCTCTGGCATCCCAAGTGAGTTCTTAACCATCGCGCCACTCGGCCGGCCCAACAATCCATTTTTTGAAGCGACTCATAACTGGTGGTGAGAAGTGGATTGTTTACAACAATATGGTGCGCAAACGGTCTTGGTCCCAACGTGAGGATTCGCCTCAAATGACATCAAAAACAGACATTCATCAGAGGAAGGTTATGCTCTCAGTGTGGTGGGATTTTTAAAGGTGTGTTTTTTGAGCTCCTACCAAGGAACCAAACAATCATCTCGAATGTGTACTGTCAACATTTGGACAGTTTGAACGAATCCATCATCCAGAAACGTCCAGGGCTTGTTAATAGTAAAGGAATTGTGTTCCTTCATGACAACACGAGACCACACAAGTTTGATCACCCGTCAAAAATTATTGGAGCTTGGATGGAATGTGTTGCCACACCCACCATACTCGCCTGACCTTGTGCTGTCAGACTTCCACTTGTTTCGCTCTATTCAAAGCTCCTTGCGTGGTATAACGTTCAATTCAGATGAGGCTATAAACCTGCACCTTGTTCAGTTTTTCACAAATAAAGACAAGTCCTTCTATGAGTGAGGAATTAGGAAGTTCACTGAAAGATGGCAAAAGGTTATTGAACAAAATGGGCAATATATCATTGATTGATCTTTGTTCTTTATATAAATAAATGACCTTTGAAAAACAGACAAAATACGTCATGACTTTTCCGACTACCCAATATAATGTGGCAACTTTGGACATCAGATCCCCCTTGCCCAGGGTTTTTAGTTGTTGCTGGTTATTGTTTTTTGTTCAGTGACTTCTGAAGTGCTTTTGTAAAGTCTGTTTTCTTATGTGTGGTCACTGAGTTCTCTGCTCAGTCAACTTAGTGGTCAGCTAATGATTGGACAGATTTTCTTAAAAACTTGGAACCAAAAATTCACCCCATTTTTGCAATGGTGTTCTATGTACATGTTGGGACATGCCTTCAACACTCAGCCAGGCAGTTGACAACCCTGTCTTAAACCTTCACTTCTTGCTTGCACAGACTATCAAAGTCAATCAGAGATGAGAGCTCAGGGCCTTCTCAGTTTTTTGTAAGCATGTGCAGTCCCATACATGCACATGGCTTTCTAAATTTTCAGGACTATGTCAGAGCTTTCAAAGCCACTGTGAACATCTCATTTCCTAGCTTTTCCTTTTAAGTTTCTTGGTTGGTCTATTGTTTGCCCCAATTGTTATTCAACACCCCCCTTCCCCCAAGCAGCTGTGAAGTTAAACATCTTCCTCTAATTGTTTTTAACAAATACCCTCAGGGAAAAGACTTGTGCATTGTGTGACATATGAGTCAAATAAAGTGAATCTTACAAATGGGATCTCCCAGGAAACTACCAGACAGGTCAAATAATAATTCTCTGAGAATGAGACTTTAAAGGAGCAACAACTATTCTGCCTCCTCCAGTGGCTGCTGAGCTGTTTGTTTTCAAGGCTACCATGAAGCTGGTGTAGGTGGGAATAAGGTAAGGCAAAGTGCCACAGTGCTCACTGTCCTTACTTAAATCTAGACATTTTTCTTGAATAGGAAAACTCTTTTAGGTTTGTATAAAACAACTGCTGAAAGCCTTTGGTCAGTTTCTAGAGTTCTGAAAATTTGATTCTGACTATTGTCAGTTTTCTTATTGCATTTATGGAGGAGAGAATTTTTGGAGGTCGTTTGCCATTTTTGCTGACATCCACTAGCATGTTCTTACTGCATGTGATAAAAAAGGAGTTGGGGATGCAAGTGATGATAGGAATTACCTGTCCCTGAGAGCATGAGGAGTGTCCCAGAGATCTGTGAGACCTATGACACCCCCAAATGCTTTTCCCTCCCATAATATAGACCAGCACGCAGATTGGGACATACTCTTCAAGCCAGCCTGTTCTAATCAGGTAGATGGCTAGACTAGATGCCCTTCATGGTTCCTTTTGGCAGACACCTGACATGAATGTGTGTCTCCTTGCAGGTCAGCCTCACCCTGCAAGAAATAATCAATGGTGTGAATGCCTCTGATCCAGATCTATGTTTCCAGGCCACCCAGGCAACCAGGTATCGCCAAACAGACTTCTGCTATTGACAGGTTCATAGCTAGAAATGAGCTCCGGCGGCCTATTTGGCTTCTTGGCAGTGGCAAAATGCCCACACAATATAAGAAAAGGCTAGTCTATCCAAAAGTGAGACTAAGTATCTCCTCTACACTGTCCTTGAGAAAATTTAAGATACACAAGTGTTGTCAGAGATGAATTGCTTAATTTAAATCGGCCGCTACAGGAATCTCAGTGATAGATAATACCTGAAGGGAAAACGTTGCTTCATCACTGCAAAGTGCTATAGGCTAAAGTCTAGGACATTAAGTGGCTCTGGTCAGCTGTTTGTCTCATGTGATAGTTAGGAATGCCAAGAACATCTAGAAAGGACGTTCTTAATACCTGATTCATGTGACTCGTGTTTTTTTCTTTTCTCTTTCATTGAAAAGGAAAATGCTATCCCGGGAAAGGAACCCTCCTGTAAACCTGATTGTTAAAGCAGGACTCATCCCCAGGCTGGTGGAGTTCCTGAAGGCATCACTTCACCCCTGCTTGCAGTGTGAGGCCGCCTGGGCACTGACCAACATTGCTTCAGGGACTTCAGAGCAGACTCGAGCTGTTGTGGAAGCCGGAGCCCTCCAGCCCTTGGTTGAGCTTCTGTCTTCCGCGCATATGATTGTGTCTGAACAGGCAGTGTGGGCCCTTGGTAATATAGCAGGTAAGACTCTCCTTTCAGGGGGCTAATAAAATAGTGGGCCAGGCACATGGCATGCGATGGGATTCCTTTAGTATTGTGAACTCCATACTTTAAGTCTAAGTGCCTAGAAATGCTGGGGAAAGTACAACAGGCTTTTCCGAAATTGAGTCAAGTTCAGAGGCCAAAAATTAAAGCTAAAACCAGATAATGCCACACGTACAGAAGCTGCAGGCTACCGAGGGACATCTGCCAATACCAGGTCCTACAGCCTCAGGTTTTGATGGCTTCAGGAACAAAGACAAGCCTTTGGCTCATGCAGGATGGGGATTTATGACAGACCCTTACATAACCAGGACCCTAAAAGAATTCTACCTCCAGTGAAAGTTGCCAAAGGAACATACAACAAGCGTTTCCTTACCTGTGGGTAAAGGTCTCCCCTGAAAATACCATCCTAAGATTGGCCTTATAGATTTGGGACTTGATGCTCTATTCCCTGCGTGGTCCAGGAAAGCCCGAGCTGGAGTGAGTGCTACAGGGTTGGCGGGTCCAGGATTCCTGGCTGAATATAAATAAAATGTTCTCTGGGGGAAACGAACTCAATTGGGCTTCTCAGGATTTTGACATTGTAAGATCAACCAAAGATAAGCGTTTTCAAGTTCAAAGAATCTACACCCCGCCAAGACTGAGTCAGCAGAAACAATCTGATTAAACCTCAAACTTCAGATATTGGGATTAGCAAACACAGAGTATAAAACCAGTCTGCCTTTTTAAGTGCTTGCAGAAATAGAGCATCGATTGCAAAGACTTTCTCTCATCTTGCTTGGTTCAGTAAGGAACCGGCAAAATTCCGTGGTATAATGTAAAAGCCTTCCCTGATGGCTGAAGAATCACAGACTGAGACTTCTAGGGCCTAAAATTGGTATGATAGCTGATGACAGCTCCTATCCATCTCCCAGGCTGTGTTCTGAGTTGCATTTGGAAGTGACTGTCCTGTGCTAAGATCTTCTGGGAAGACAGTTTAGTCTATAATGGCATTTGTCTTCCTGAGAACCACACTGTGACAGGCCAACAGCATTTAGCGCACTGCCTGGGCCCAGTCAGCTGGCTCCTTTATGCATCCACAGACTGCGCCATGGCCATTGCTGTTGTGTGGTGCCTGCTCATCACCTGCTCTTCACCTCAGGCCTATCCCCCAGTCCCCAGGTTGGAGACACTGGATCTCGTTCAGGAATATCCTGTCTACTTGCCCAACCCAGGAAGGAGTTTTGGCCTCTCACCCTTTACACACAGTTTTTAAAAACTAGTCACAGACCTCAGGATTCTCTTCGTTCCCTCTTTGAAGGTCATGTTCTTATCTATTCGTAGGTGATGGCCCAGAATTCAGAGACTTGGTTATTGCAAGCAACACCATCCCACATCTGCTGGCCCTGGTTTCATCAAACATACCGGTGAGCATCTTTAAATTAGAAAAACCTAGCTCGGTAGGAAGTTCCCAAAGTTGGGAAATTGGGGAAGTACTTCCAAATCCATTCGAGGCCATGTGGTTGCTGGCTGCCCCCTGTGATAGCAACTATAAACAAGTCCAAGGACTAACTATCACTTTGGATAGAAATTGATCCAAATGTGTCCTCAGCAGGCAGGAGCACTGATCTTTCTTTTGAGGGCATTGGAAGAAGTCCATGAAGGCTTTTCTAAGCTTACATTCCTGCAGAAGTAGATGACTAAGCTCTCCATTCAAGGGGCACAGACAGAATTGGTGGCTCACCAGTTCTTTTCTTAGGTAACAGGGTCTAGGTTTGAAGCTGAGAGTCAAAGTTGATTGATGTGGCAACAACAGAGGACTCCCTGGATTAGAAGTTCTAGCTTTGCCTCAAACAACAATGAAGAGAAGTTAGCTTCCAAAAGCCAAGGGAATACATACCCAGGCCTCAAGGTGGGAAAAGACCTACATGGTTAGACCCAGAAAAGGCTGGCATGACCACGGGTTTTGTAAGAGAGAGCAGTGTGAGATGGCACTTGGGCCAGGGGACTTGGCCATCATCCCGGTGGCACAGAGAAGCCTTTGAAGGATTTCAAGGCAGGCAGTGAAGTGGTCCAATCTTTCAGAAAGACGCTCTGGCTGCTTATTGTAGAGTGATAGCAGAGGGAGATGGTGAAGCTGATGGACCTGGGACACCACTGTACAAAACATACAAGGGAGACATAAAAAAGCAAGGATGCCCCAGATTCTGGTGGTTTTAGATAACTGTCCTCCTAGAGAAATGAGGACAAAGGAGGGAAGAAGGAATTAGAGGCTTAGTTGTCCATTTAAGTTGAAGTAAGTAAGAGACACCATGGCAGCAGCATCAGGTAGGTGGATATGCAGCTCTAAATAGTTGTGCACACGTGTGTCATTCAGCTGGTTAAGACCAACTAGAACAGGGGTCAGCAAACCCAACCTGGCCAGCTGCCTGCTTTTGTAAATAAAGCTTTATTGAGGCACGGCCATGCCCATTCATTGACATACATATTGTCTGTGGCTTTTGTAGCGTGACAATGGCAGAGTTGACTAGTAGTAATAGAGACCCTATGTGCCGGCAAAACTGAAAATGTTTACCATCTTGTCCTTTATAGAAAAGTTTGCCAACCCCTGACCTAGCTGGCGTGTGAGGAGAGCCCGGGACCAAGTCCTGGGGGCTCTGACATTCATAGGTCAGGCAGAGCCAGCCAAGAACACTGAGAAGAAGGTCCATTCAACAACAGACAACCAGGTTTGATGCCAAGAAGGGAATGGCTGGCTACTAAATACAACGGAGAGAGGCAGTAAATTTAGGGCGGGAAAGCAGCTGTGGAATTTGGTGACTTGGAAAGAGCTGATTTCATCACTAACTAAGAAGTAGGGGCAGAAACCAAAAGCATAGATGGGAAGCTACAAGGTAGGTAGTGACTATAGATGGCTCCTTGAGGAGGGACTCAGAAACAGAAGTGGGTGATGGCTGGAGAGGTGCCACAGGTCAGGGTTGAAGGTTGCAGAGTGTGTCTCTATACTGATGGGAGCAATCCAGGGGAGAGGTGGTCCTGGGGACAGAATCTTTAAAAGTGAAAAGTGATGAAATCCAGGGGCAGGCAGGGTAGGGAGGCTGATCCTCAAATAGAAGATCAGAAGTGTGGTTATGACGTGTTGGTTACAGACTGGTGGGAAGAACAAGTCACTCCTGCTCCATCTTTGATTTGCCAATGAAAAGTGATATGAGGTCATCAACAGAGTGGGGTGGGGAAGGACATTTTGAAGACTAAGGAAACCTCCATCAAACATTTGAGTAGAAAGCATAAAGCTCATCCTCGGCGTCCCTCATGTCCGTCACTACTGAGGACAAACTCCTGTTTGACACTCAAACGCAGTAATATTAATCAAAGCTGGCAAGGACACGCCACCGCATGCGTTGCATCTTTGCACCGATGCTGGAAGCAGTCTCTTGTTACAGATTACATTTCTGCGGAACGTCACATGGACCTTGTCCAACCTGTGCCGAAACAAGAACCCGTACCCTTGCCCAAAAGCTGTGAAGCAGATGCTGCCTATCCTCTTCCACCTCCTGCAGCACCAAGACAGCGAGGTTCTCTCTGACACCTGCTGGGCCCTGTCCTACCTCACCGAAGGCAGCAACGAGCGCATCGGCCAAGTGGTTGACACAGGCGTCCTGCCCAGGCTGGTTGAGCTCATGGCCAGCTCGGAACTCAACGTCTTGGTAAGTGTCCCAGGTCCCATCTGTCTCGGTATGGGCCTGCCGATAGAGTCAGGCATTGGTTTCACTGTAGCAAGGTCAGTCCTTTCCCCACCCCGGGTCTCCCACACTCAGCTCTAATCCTTTACGTTGAACAAAGCTTGTCATGTGCATTTCCCTGGTCTGCTACTCTTGAAGCCAAACAACTTGAATCTATTTTGATCTCAAACCCTATTGGGTCTTAAGTAACATACTTTTTCTTAATCTGATAACTAGAAAATACAGATTAAAATTGTGTATAATCCTTACACCCAGGCAACTATTATTTTGTGGCCTTTCCTTCTACTGGTCTATGCAAGTAGCTGTTAACAAGTTGGCTTATACAGGGCGCGCACGTGTGTGTGTGTGTGTGTGTGTGTGTGAATGTAAAGCTCATGTAACATTTGAGTTTATTACTAAAGTATGAAAGGAAATTCCCTCTTATCCTCTCCCCAGTTTGTTCTCTAAAACTACTTTGAATATAGGTGAAAAGTAAGTAAAAGCAATATCAAATAGTTTTGTACATTATGAAATATGTCACTTATAGAATATATTTCTTGAAAATGTAGTTTACAATGTGGATGCTGCTTTTGACTTCTATGCCTAATGCTGTACCTTATGCAGCCTTTGTGATCATCTAGTCTGAGAGTAACATAGTATTCCTCAGAGGTCAAGGTTAGTTTGAGGATAGTGCTGGTGTCATGGAGGGTATAAAGAAAACATCTATAAGAAGTTCCTTATTCTGGGGGTTTGGGGCCAAGTTGCCAGTCCTGTTATTGGCCTATAGCACCACTTCCACTTGTCAATGTGAGTAGCAGATACCCAGCATAATAGGCTAGGAAAAGTCTAAAACTGTCGATGGGATATGCTGGGCTGCCACTACAGTGCAGAGAAACCAAAATAAATCCAGTGAACCCTCCTAGGACAGTTGTCTTGAGCCCAGTTGCAGACCCCTCCTAGGGACCTTCAGAGTTATTGAGATGGGTGTTTGTGACAATACCAACAAATGCCATTGGGACCTCATTAGCTCCAATTAAAGTACAACAGAAACTTGACACTGGTGCTAGATATAAATTCAATCGACAGTATTACATTAGAAACACTACAATCAATTTTGTAGTTTTCCCAGTCTAAGGATGTAAAAGGGACCACGTCGTTTCTTGATAAAGGTATCCCTTGACTTCTAGTCCACTTGAGCCAGCACTATTGGGAGGCTGGCAAGTACCTCTAAGCTCTATAAACAGCCATCAATGTGCTGAATTAAGAAGGGGTGTGGATATAATCATTGCCATCAGCATAACATGACTCATGCTTGGGAGGGCACAGATCTTGGTGTGATTGTCACCTTCCACTGTGATAAATTTGCAATATTCTAGCCTTGTTCTTCCAGACCCCCTCTCTCGCCACTGTGGGGAACATCGTCACGGGAACAGACCTCCAGACACAGGTGGCCATCGATGCGGGCATCCTGAGTGTGCTGCCCCAACTTCTGAGGCACCCCAACTCCACCATCCAGAAGGAGGCAGCCTGGGCCCTGAGCAACGTGGCCGCAGGGCCCCACCAGCACATCCAGCAGCTGATTGCTTGCAATGTGCTGCCTCCCTTGGTGGCTCTGCTAAAAAATGTAAGTGGTACACTCAGTCCAACTGGCCCTGTATTGAACTCTTTCAGGAATTCAGACACAGGAGAAGAAGCAAACTAATTGAGATCACAACGATGCTATGAAACATTAGTTTCCTAACTCTCCCGAAAAAAGGGAGGGGGGTGGGCATCCCATTTTGAACAACCCATGAAAAATTTAGAAGACTAAACAAGCATTATTCAATGAAAAGGTGGCCCCACAGCTCAAATATCCAGAAAAATCTTGAGCTGGTAAATAGTAGCTTATCTCTGTGTAATGTTCAAAGAATGTGCCACCTACTCTTTACTTGCCAAAAGACGGAAAAGGTTCGTTTACTTTTACAACGAAAAACATATCTGGTTATGGTGATATAGTACACTGAAGAAAGGTGGCCTTTTCAGTATAAAAATCACATTGAATAAAGTGGTAATATACACAGAAAATCCAAATATGAAAGTAGAAATACAATAAAACTTCCTTCTTCCTCCTGATTGTCACTTCCCTCCCCCAGTACAATATCACCAGCATTTCTTCTTACCACCTTTTAAAGCTGTGCTTTCCTGCTAAGGTGTTTCTGCTCTGAGAGTGGATGGTGGGTTTCCAAGTTTTCATTAAGTATGAAAAGGCTAGGCCAGGTGTGAAACCCAAACCATAGCATCTTTCAATCTATTAGACCAGGGGTCGGCAAACTGCGGCTCGCGAGCCACATGCGACTCTTTGGGTACGTTCCATCTCAAAAGTCTGCTGACCCCGGGAAGGGCTAATCCTGTCCCTCACAACAATTTATAAATTATTTGAGAGCCATAAATGTATTTTTACATAATCATCATTATGTGAATAATATCCTTTAAGATTTTTATAAATGAAACTATGATAGTTTTATTTTCATTTTCAATTTTACTTCAGAGCCACATGTACGTAGCCAAAGAGCTGCATGTGGCTCGCGAGCCAGAGTTGGCTAACCCCTGGCGGCTCTTCCATCTCAAAAGTTTGCCGACCCCTGGATTAGACGCTTCCTATCCTGTGTTCTACCGTGAGTCTGTGCATATTCTAATCAGAAGCATCCAGTCATGAATCAAGAAGTAATCTCTTTTCAAACTCTGCCGTTTGAACTATAACTTGCTTGGAGCCGTAAGTTGTTTGGTTTTTTATTTTTGCCTTAAATTGAGGTCACAGTTTTCCCAGGCCACAAAATGGGAACAACTCCTTCTCCCAGGGATAGAAAGACCCATGATAAATTACTCCCATATCTCTGGACCATGTGCTTTTCATAAATGCAAGGGATGCATTGAGTGATATGTCAGTGGTCTTCTGGCACATCTGGGCTGGCTCAGTCCCCAATATCACATCTGTGTGCTCAGCTTTGTAACTATGGAACTTCTTGCCCAAAGTTTTACTGGACAGAAAGCCTAGAAATGTAGACATAGGCTAGAATCTAAAATTCCAAGCATAATTCCTAATCTATATTAATTACCTGGATTAGTATATATTGGTCCTATTTTTCCCATAAACTGACTTAAGGAAATGAATCTGTTTGAACTTAGAAACTCCCTCTAAAACCCCATATGAGTCTGCCTGCCTCTTTCTTGGCTTCTCAGAGATGCTGTCTTCTGCTGCAGAGCTAGAGGCAAGTTGCCAGGGTGTTTTGTGTAAATCGCATGTACAGTTCTGACTGTCACCAGCCTACCTAGAAACGGAACCAAGTTAGTATCACTATATTTAAGTTCTTCAGGATCTGTAAGGAATGTACATGTTCTCTTTCTGCAGGGAGATTTTAAAGTCCAGAAAGAGGCTGTCTGGATAGTGGCTAACTTCACAACTGGGGGCACCGTGGACCAGCTGATCCAGCTCATCCACTCTGGAGTCTTGGAGCCACTGGTGAACCTGCTCACCATCCAAGACACCAAAATTATCATCATCATCCTGGACATCATCAATTTTCTCCTCCAGGTGAGCTTTTCTGAACAGGTTGGTTTCTAAACAGCAGTCTCCAAACTTAAGACATTTAAGGTGGTTCTTAAAGCCCAAGTAAGAGTCCTTTTCCTGGCCACCCCCTTATTCCCTCCCTCTGTCCAGATGTTTTATGGAAAATAACAAGAGACCTTTCAAAGAAGGTCCATTATCTTCATGTTCTCAAATGAGCATCTCTATGCCCAGCACTATTTTAGATGCTCAGTGTATGACAGAGCAAAGTCCTTGATCTCACTGAGCTTATGTAGTGGTAGGGAGGAGAGCAGGCACATTAGGTGGGGAGTTATGGGTAAATATAGCTGATAAAGAGGCAGTCACTGATGGCTTGGAGTGGGGAGGGAATCTCTAATATGCAATAGTTAGGAGAAACTTCTCTGAGGACTAACATGTGAGCAAAGACCTCAAAGAAGTGTGTGAGTCATGTGGCTATCTGGGGAAGAACATTCTAGGTGAAAAGAAGAGCAAAGGGGAGGGTGGCCAGAGCAGAGCAAAGGGATGGAGTAGAAGGTAGTGGGAGATCAGACTCAGGGCACCCAGGGGCCAGATCACATAAGATTCATGAGAACTCTGACTGACTCCAAGTGAGATGGAGAAACCAATCGATGGTTTGAAGCAGGAAACAAATAGTTATCCACATGGCAGGCTCTAGTGGGCTTAAAACACACACATATTATCTCGCATAGTTTCCAGGGTTAGGAGCCACTTAGCTGGATGGTTCTGGCTCAGGGTCTCTCACGAGGTCCAAAATGTCACTTGGGGCTTCAGTCTCATCAGAACACTTGGTGGAGGCTCAGGGTCAGCTTCCAAGATGACTTACTGACGTGCCTGGGAAGTTATTCTCACCACACAAACCTCTCCATAGGATGCTTGAGTGTCCTCCCATCGTGGCAGCTGGCTTCCCCTGGAGCATGTAATCTAAGAAAGCAGGTGGAAGCCCCTCTGTCTTTTAGGATCTATAAAGGGGTTCATTTCAACAACACCCTGTTGGTTACACAGATCAGCCCGAACCTATGTAAGGGTGTGAATAAGAGGAGGCAGGGATCATCTGGGACCATCTTGGTTAAGGTCCTTTTGAAAAGTTTCAAAGTAACACCAGGGAACTCCTTTTGAAAGCTCATCTTAAGCACCCTTTTCATGTAACTGTCTTGAAAAGAACAGACCTAAGTCAAGAACAGATTTGAAACACAGCCCAATTAGACACTGAGACTTCGAGCCAATCACACAGAGAGGACTTGGCAGCCAGTAGACCAAGTTGGACATAACACATTTGTGAAAGCACACTTGTGCTTTCATCTGCTTCATTTAAATTAAACACTTGGGATTTTTCCTTGGGAGAGTCTAGGCAAATCCCACCTGATGGACCAGTGAAGCCCCTGGATCAGAGACAGTAGGTTAGAAAGATCTAGATAAGGCAGGAGAAAGCTTCAAATGGGCAGCAGAGGGCAGTTGACATTCTCTGAAGTAACTTTGGGGCCATCTGCTATTAGGGTCCGAAATCCTTCTCCAGGGCTCCTGCTGCCCTCCACAGTCCAGATGTCTTTCTGAGGCTAACCTAGCATATTGATTCCTTTCCTAGTTTCTTCACTCAAATACGGTAACTCATTTTGGACCCACAGATAAGATGAGAGGGTATCAAGGCTTTGACAGACCCTCATCGGGTAAAAAACATGGCTCAAAGGATGTTGCATTTGATCCACAGGTTTTTTATTGCTGCTCACAAAATAGCGAGCAGAGCTTTTCCGGGCATGACAGCAAAATTTGTTCTTTATCTCTCTCTACAACTGAACTACTCCCTTGTCTCATAACACACAGCAACTTACTGCTTCAAAATTTTGTCCTCGCCATTCCTTCTTTTGGGAATGTCATTCTTCTGTGATGGGCTTGGCACAGTATTGTCCATTATAAGGCCTTGTATTACAGCCTGAGCCTTTTGTGTACATCTTCTGTAACTTAAACCTCTGACCGTTTATTATACTTTCTACACCGTAGAAATTATTTACCTGTCTCCCCAATAGTACGGGTTATGAAAGGCCTTCTTTAAATTACATGGGCATCTCCAGTGTGGGTGCCTTGCCCATGGTATATGGACACATGTTGGAGTGGATGAATAGCCCTGGATGACAAATCCTCGCAAGTTATTTGTTTCCAGGGACTTCATTATTTGTAATGGTGGAATTACAGGGGCCTCTTGTCCCATCTCTCAAGGCTTTCAGGGAGTATAGAGCCAAAACACCTGCATTTACCTAGCTTTACTTGAACATTCTTTCAAACTTATTTAAAACAATTTCCATTAATTAGACAGGGGATATCTACTAAATAGCGATAGAGGTACATTTATGGATGGCAGCATATCCAGCAAAAGAAATAGCATATGTTGTGCTGTGAAGAGAAACCTAAGTATATATAACACAAATACCCAAAGTGGGAAGACGACCCGACCGTGCAGTTTTCAATCAATTTGGGAAAAGCGAAACCTTGACTGCCCATTCTGGAACGGGAGCCTTGGTCTGATTCCACCAGAGAAGCTGTCCCGCCTCAGGCTTTTGCTCAGAGTCTCACTCCCTCTCATCCCATCACCCCCAGGCAGCAGAGAAGCATTTGGAGAAGGAAAACCTGTGTCTTCTGATAGAAGAACTTGGTGGGGTTGATAGAATCGAGGCTTTACAACTTCACGAGAACCATCAGGTTGCCCTGACTGCTTTAAACATTATCGAGAACCACTTTTGTGAGGTAGGTGACTTCCGAGTGTAAGATATTTCAGGTGCCTGTGCTGCCACTGCAGGGCGAGTGACAGGACAGGCCGGCTTCTCACGCCTGAGCTGAGCTCCTCCCCAAGCCATGCTGTACTGGCCTCCTTGGAGTGGCAGCTCCTGGCTCCTGGAAACTGTTCTCGTCCCATAGGAGTCTGTCCTGTTGCCTCTGGTTTTGAATTTCACTCTTGTTTTCCTACTTGCCAAATTTTGGGGGAGGGGAGCAGGATGGGAGGGGATGTGATGCTAAAGTGACTTGTTATTGAAAAATTCAAACTAAGGCAGGCCAGCTTTTGAAATACCATTTTGCTATTTACCGCCTTTTGTTTCTTTCCGGATGTTTGGGGATGAAGTCTACAAAAGGCTTCTAAGCTTTCTGCAGGAGCAGGGAATAATGATCAGATAACAGACATTTTAAAAATTGTTTTTATTATGGTAAAATATGCATAACAAAATTTACAATTTAAACAATTTTTAAATGTACAGTTTAGTGGCAATAAGTACCTTTACACTGCTGTGCAGCTATCGCTACTGTCCATCTCAGAACTTTTTCATCTTTCCAAACCAAAACTCTGTCCCCATTAAACACTAACTCCCCAAACCCCCTCTTCTAGCCCCTGGGAACCACCATTTTACTTCCTGTCTCTGTAAATTTAACTACTATAAGTACTTCATTTAAGTGGAATCATTAGTATTTTTCCTTTTGTGACTGGCTTATTTCACTTAGCACGGAGGAACCTTGAAGACATTATGCTATAGTATATGTCAGAATGTCTTCCCTTTCTAAGGCTGAATAATATTCCATTGTATGGATAGACCACACTTTGTTTATCCATTCATCCACTGATGGACACTTGGGTTGTTTCTACCTTTTGGCCATTGTAAATAATGTTGCTATGAGCGTGGTAGTACAAGTATCTGTTCAAGCTCCTGCTTTCAGTTTTTGGGGGTATAAACTCAGCAGTGGAATTGCTGGATCATATGGTAATTCTATTTCTAAAATATGATGAGCCTCCATACTGTTATCCATAGTGGCTACACCATTTACATTTCCAACAGCAATGCACAAGGGTTTCCATTTCTCAGAATTCTTACCAGTACTTGTTTTTTATTTATTTATTTATTTTATTATTATTTTTAAAGATTTTTATTGGGGAATTGGGGAGATGGGAACAGACAAGTTGCTGTCGTTTTGTTCTTCAGTCTAGTTGTGGAGGACGTTGCTTCACTGGCCCAAGTTGGCACCCTCATTGCGCTTTTCCTGGGCGAGGCAGATCAGTCGCTGGCATCTGGACGGCCGCTCACTGCAGCTGCTGGCCACTCACGCTGGCTGCTGGCTACATACGGTAGCCCATGGCAACCCACTGCCACAGGGGCTGCAGCCTACACCTTCGCCAGTGACTCACGGCCACCCAGCTCCAAGTTGAGCTGTTATTCAGCATCTTAGCTGTGGAGGGCAGTGTCACTGGCCCTCATATGTGGGATCCGAACCGG
>NW_017731592.1:371542-389169 GCF_001890085.2 Hipposideros armiger
CACACACACACACACACACACACACACACACACACACACTGTATTTAAGGTCCATCCTGAGAAATATTTCAGTGCTGCTTCAATTTCTCCTCTGATGGAGCCTTGAGGCCAATTTAGAGCAATTCTAACCCATAGAAGATGTTAAAGAGTCAGTTGTGTGGTAATGATGTGTTGAGAACCTGGAGGTATAACCGTGTCTCTTCTCCCCGGAAGGAAGAAGAAAATGGCACAACATTACCAGCCCTGGACCAAGATCATGAATTCTTAAAGTACTTAACAAAAAAATACCAAAGCTCCACAACTTCTAAACCAAGGACCAAACCCTAAAGGATAACTTCTTTAAGAAGCAGCACTCCTATATCTTGGTGGACCACAGTTATAAAACTTTTTAAACTGAATGTTAATAAAATTTTCGACATTTTCACCTCTATTAAAAATGCAGTTAAATCACTTGTGTCTAAAAGCCATGTGGAATTCATCTCTTGAGAATATGTGGTTTAATGGTTACCTTTAAGGATCTTAAAGATCTTCAAATCAGAGTAGAATGGTTTATAGCTATCTAGACAAACTATGACTTGGATATTTGGCTTAACCAGTATTTCTTAAACATGTGGGTCCCCCTCCCTTTTCATTTTTATGTAATGCCTATTAATACAGAATATTTTTCGGGGAAAGCTATGTGGGTCATCAAAAGGAGGTGAAAAGGAGAGAGTGCCTGGGATGGAAAGGACCTAGAAACACAGTACTAGGCATTTGTAATGGATGTGGGATATATTTAAAAGAGGATTAGATAGACTTGATTCACATAATTTGAGTGTAGATATTAGATCAAGTTATACAAAGGATCACACCAGAATGTCATGTCAAAAGCATGTCTTCGCTGGTCCTTGATAGGTGAGGAGGAAAGAGGTGTGGCTGTCCATCTAAAACACTGCTGGAAAACAGATCGTGTTCTCACAAACTTCTCATCCAGTGGTGAGAACAAATCTACGACTTAGTGGACATTGGGCCTTCCAGTCAGTATTCTCATCTCCTTTTGGGGTGACTATCTGCCCATTGCTGAGGGCTGTGTTTGTGAGATGGATCCTCAAAGTGTTCTGCTCTCCCACACGGAAATGGAGGGGACCTGGGAGATTTCTTTCAGCTCCCTCTTTCGTTCATCAACTCAGGACCTCCTGCTGGGCACATCTTTGGCCAAGCAAAACCGCACTCTCCAAGAGCTTTGCATCTTAGAACCAGGGACTGAGTACAGAAGAAACAAATAGTTGGCGAGTGTTCACTTACTCCAGTGGCAGGGCCTTATGTTCAGTGGCCATTCAGTGGCTGCCTGCTTCCTGATTCTCCAAGGCCTCCCTTTGGGTCCCATACTCTCTCCCATATTCTTCCAATAGATTCTTTTGTTTAAGTAGCCAGGGTTAGTTTCTGTTGCTTGCAACTACAGAATCTTAACTGATACATATGAAGAGTGAAAATCTAAACCGTAACTAGTGCTTATTTAAATCCAAAAGATCTAGTAAACCCGATTCTAAGACATATAAAATTTGAATTTTTAAACTAAAAATATAATATAAATTATATATAAAATATATTACTATATAATGTATACACTATATGTTTTATTATATGTTATAGATCAATTTATTTTTAAAAATTAAAAACAAAACTAAGAATGGAAAAAAAGGATACTACCACTCCAACACAACTATTTTTATGTTTGCATTTTCCCTTCGAGTAAACATACACATTATTTTTATCTGATTGGAATCAGGTTCTTTTTCAACATTTTAAAATGTCACTTTTTCCCCTACCAGTAGACTGAAGTTGAGGGGAAAGCAGAAAGTGAGGTAGTTTACCAAAATACTTGAGAAAAAATAAAGTTTGAAACCCTGTTAAGGTTAACTCTGTTGCCAAATGGTCTGAACTTGTTGGCTCAAAATACAAACTTCTTTTTTTCACTTCTCAGTCTACTATTTTTTTTTTACTAAAATTGTGTAACAAAGGAGTATTTGTAGTTTAAAGCTACTGATACCAACTTGTCTGGCAAGGTTTTAAATAACGGAGTTATTTGCCTATTGTACATATTTTGGGTGCAAAGAGATGGTGTTAGTCACCTTCTGGCTGGGTGCCCATGTGCTTGGACTCAGCGTGTTGGAATGACTGGCAGAGCAACAGAAAGCGGAAGGAAGGAGTAACTGGCACTGTGTTGGCTTTAGGATGTAAAAGCAATTTGAATTGAAAGAACTCTGACCCCCTTGCATTTATTTCAGATTTGTCATGTACCATAGAAGAAATGCAATTCTCTTGGTTAACCATATACAATCCGTAACCTGCTTTCTAATTTTCTAAAGCATGGAGTGACTGTTCAATGTTAATAGCATGTGATACTTTAGGCATCATAGGGGGAATAAATGGACCTGGAGTCATAGTTCCTGGATTCCAGTCCTTGCTCCTTTTCTAAATAGTTGAAGCCTGGAAAGTCACATAATTCCTCGGTACCTTAATGCCTCATCTGTCAATTCTTTTCATTCCTTTGGGCTTCCAGTTTTCTTACATAAAATGGGGGTTAGGTTTGATAAATCAATAATTGTGTAATTTTTATCTTATGTGAAACTCATAACAACCCTGAAAAGTAGATGAGGTAAAAGTGGTCATCAGTTTCCTAGTAATGAAACTGGAGCTCATGAGACTATCCAAATCATCTTGCATCTTTTAGTAAGTGGTAGGGCAGGGACTCAGGTACAAACCCCGATGTATTCGTTATCTGCTAATACATAACAAATTTCCTCAAAACTTAGCTTAAAGAAAACTTATTGCACAGTTTCTGTGGGTTAGATTCTGGAGACAGCTTAGCTGGTGGTTCTGGCTCAGTGTCTCCCATGAGGCTGCATTCAAGCTTTTGCTGGAACTGCAGCTTCATCTGAAGGCTCAACTGGTAGAGGACATGCTTCTAAATTCCCTTATGTGGTAGGTAGTAGGTTTCTGTTTCTCCATGGCTGTTGGCTGGAGACTTTAATTCCCCACTACACAGACTGCCTGAATCTCCTGACCACAGGGCAGCTCACTTCTTCCAGAGCAAGTGATCTAAGTGTGTGTGCATGGGAGGAAGGGAGTGCCCAAGACAGAAACCACAGTCCTTTATAACCTAATCTTAAAAGTGATATCCCATCCTGACAGATGCTATTGGTTACACAGACTAACATGGTAGAATGTGGGAGGAGCCTCACAAGTTGTGAAGACTGGGAGACAGGGACCATTGGGAGTCACCTTAGAGGCTGACTACCACATTCTGCCACTCTATCATGTGTTCACATTTTAAAAGACATCATTTTGATGATAGCCTAGGGTCAGTGAAACTCAGCAAAGAAATAGAGGAGATAAAGAAGAAAACTAAATGGAAATTTTAGAACTGAAAAATACAATAACTGAAATTAAAACTTTACTGGATGGGCTCAACAGCAGAATGGAACAGACAGAGGAAAGAATCAGTGAACTTGAAGATAGAACAATATAAAGAAGCAATTAAACATATAGACCCAACTACCAATTTACAGGAAATGCATAAAACAGAGGGAAATGTTATACATTTCAGAGATGCAATCAGCAAAATCCAGACTGTGAGAAACTCTAAATGACAAACAACTCAGTCTCTAATACATTCCAGTTAAAAAATTGCCCATGGGTGAAGCTACAAATTGAGACTAAAAAGACATGTTGGCCCTCCAGAATGTGTGGACCTTAGTTGTGTTCTGATTGCAACAAATAAATATAAAAATAAAACACATATGACATTTATGAGATAATTGGAAACTTGAATATTGAATGGATGTTTTATGTTAAATAATTGTTAACTTTTCTTATTTTGTATAATCAGGTTATGTTACTTTAAAATGTCCTTATCTGGGCTGGCCAAGTGGCACGTTGGTTAGGAGGTGGCTTGGCACACCAGCTCTGAGCAGCAGGGCCCTGGTTCGGATCCCACATGAGGGCCAGTGATGCTGCGGCCTCTATAGCTAAGATGGTGAACAACAGCTCGACCTGGAGCTGGGCTGCTGTGAGTCGCTGGCGACGGCGTAGGCTGCAGTGGGGCTGGCTGGCAGTGGGCATGCACTTTTGTGAGCTGCCGTGAGCTGCTGTGAGCCGCCCGTGAGCGGCCGTCCAATGACCGGTGAGTGACTGCCTCACCCGGGAAGAACGCTGTGATCATACCAACATGGACCAGTGAAGCGACGTTCTCCACAACTAGACTGAAGAACAAAAGTACAGCAACTTGTCTGTTCCCCTTCCCCGAATCCCCAACGCTGTTCCCCTCCCCCAATTCTCCAATAAAATCTTTAATAAAATAAAATGTCCTTATCTGTTAGAGATCTGTACTGAATGATTACAGATGAAATGATGTTTGCAATTTGTTTCAAAGTAATATGGGATGAAGGAAGCAGAAGAGAAATACATATGAAGCAGAACTGTCAATGTGTTGATGGCTGGAGATGTGTCCATGAAGGATTATCTTACTAGTCTTTTTTCCCCCCTGTGGATATTTGAAGTTCTCCATAATTAAAAGTTAAAAATAAAAAAGAAGCCATTATATCTTCTTCCACAGAGCTGATCATCCTCCCCTTCACCCTGGCAGTAAACTGGAAGTTTGTTTTTACAATTGGGTAAAAAAGGTTTCTATACTGGAATATATTGGGCAAGGTTGAGAGCAGATTTATCATGTTGAATGCAGGAGGATTAAGTAAATTATATAGCGAATGGTGAGCCACCCTCATCCTCACTCCCCACTGGGTAAATGGAATGCAGGCCAGCCAGGTGGATATCCTCCAGGAAAAGACCAGAAGATCCTTCTCTAGGAAATCTGATCATCCTAAGAGGAAAGACCTAAAAACACTGACATGGTGGGTTCCACAAAGAAACAACCTGGACAGATTACCCCAGGCTCACAGACCTTCTGATCAGTTCTTCAGTACTTTACTATTAAATGCACAGACCAAGAACTGCCAGACATTTGAGGAAGGCCTCTGACATAATGGAGACAAAAACAAATGGTATTGATGGGAAATTTGGAAGAAAAGCCATGCAGGGGAAATAAAATTGAACAAAAAACAATCCTAGTGTACTTGAGAGACAGGAGAGGATATTTCTTCCATGAAGCAAAAATAGAATGTTATTTTTAAAAAGTCCAAGAACAAAAAGGACTTGAAAATTAAGAATATTGTAGTAAAAATGAACGACTCAACAGTAGGGTTGGAAGATAAAGTTGGGGAAATCTCCCATAAAGTAGAGCAAAATGACAAAGATTTAAAAAATAGAAAAGATGCAATTATATAAATCTTGGAATCCAAGAGGTCCAAAATCTGAATAGAGGCATTCCAGAAGTATAGAATGAAAAAAGTAGAGGACAAAAAGGATCAAAAAATTAATTCAAGAGCATTTCCCAAAGCAAAAGAAAATATTTCCAAATTTAAAGGATCCAATGAATGGCCCAGAAAAAAATGAATGAAAATGAATTTATGCCAAAGCACATCATTGTGAAATTTCAAAACTCTGGTAAAAGAGCCTACAAATTTCCAGAGTAAAAACAAGTCACATACAAAAGATCAAGAATCAGAATGACTTTTTTCTTACTCAGCTGCTGCTCAAACATTTTGTCACACCCATAGGCTACCCTATTAGCTGATCTATTGATGAGAGAATCCCAATGGGAATACATAGATGTGTATATATAAGAAATCTGAATCAATTGTCCAGAAAAATTAACTCAGGCTCCATTCTTAAATATGCATGATCAGGCACAAGAAAACCAACATGATGTCAGTGAAAGGCCAAGGTGAATGAAACAACAACAATCCCCAGAATAAACTGACATAATTCAGAGGAGCTAGGGGAATTAATTATCAGATTTGAGAACATAGATACTGCAGCCATAAAACAGGAAGACACTATGAAATAGGAACTTTAGAAATTAAATGATTGTCAGGAAACAATAATAAAGAGAAGGGTTTGCAGATAAAGGTAAGGAAAGCTTTCAGAGTATAGATGAGAAATAAAGTTGATAAAGTTGGGAGAAAAATAAGAGAGGATTAATTAAAAAGGCCCACCATCTGAGTAACTGGTGTTCCCAAAAAAGACAAAAGAGAAAACAGAGTGACATTATCAAAGAAATCATAAAAGAAAATATATCAGAATTGAAGGAATCTCTAGGCTGAAGGACTCACTGAATGCCAAGAAGAATAAATGAGTAAAAGATCAATACCTACATTCAATGCCATGAAATTTCAGAACACCAAAAATAAACAAAAGAAGAGCTGAGAGGATTTCCAGTCAAGATGGTGGAGAAGGTAAATACTGTGCTTGTCTCCTCTCTCGACCACATCAAAATTACAACTAAACTACAAAACAACCATCACTGAGAATTGCCCAAAGTCTAGCCGAACAGAAGTCCTATAACTTAGGATATACAGAAGAAGCCACCTTGAGACTGGTAGGAGAGGTAGAAACATGGAACAGGCTGGGCCCCACACCCACACGTGAAGTCAGACAGGATATCATGGCGGCAGAGGTCCCCCGCTGAGGACCAAAGGGTTTCAGCCCCACACCAGCCTCCCCAGCCCAAAAGATCCAGCACCAAGGAGAGAAGTACCCACAACTTCCGTCTGTGAAAACCAGCAGAGATTGTGGCTGAGTAAGACAAAGGGTGGCTGCAGTCCCAGGCATTCCTCTTAAAGGGTTCAAGCACAGATTTACTTGCTCATGGACTCACTCGCTCTGAGCTCCAGCACTGGGGCATCAGCTCAAAAAAGCCAGTGACATACAGGGAGGAACTGAATTGTCTGGCCTCAGGGTGAGGGCTGGAGGTACAGTTTTTTCCCAGACAGAAGTGCTGGCAGAAGCAATTGTTCCTTTGTTGAGCCCTTGCCCCTCCCAGTGTGCAGCCACAGGCAGCCACTATATCTGACTCTTCATCAACCTGGCTAACACTGTTCACCTGACCCTAGTAATTCCCTGAGACCCCACCCAACTTGCAGACCCACTCAAGTTGCTTCCAGTAGCTTTTCCATACAAACAACCTGTCTTAGCTCATACTGTGGACATTCCTAAAATCCCTCAAAGTTTCAAAGACCTCAAAAAAGCAGCATCTGGCTTTGGTGTACCCAATACCTCTTGCTAAGCAGACCCAAGCTCGGCACTAGCAGCAGTCAGCCTCAGTTTGTGACTTGGCCTCTTGAGGCACTTCCAAGCCTAATGCAGGTGGCTCCATTGGCAGATTGCTTTGTGGCTTATGCCAGGTAGGGCATAGGCTGCACCCAAACTTGGCCTGTGGCAGGGCCCCTCCCAGGAGGCTCTGGGGCTGGCGTGCCTGGTGGCCAGCTTTGGACTGAGCCAGAGCACTGTGGGCCACCACCCAGCTGCCTCCACAGCTGCCACAACACACCCAAAGGGCAGACTGGGCAGACACCAGAGCCCTGCTAACGTGAATCCTGCTAAGTAGGATGAGCCCCTACACAACAGCTCCACTGTAGTTACAGACAGTCCTCACAATCAATCACCCTGCAGGTCAATCCCTCACATTGATGTACAAACAGCAACCACAGCTCAACTACAACAGAGGGGCACATACAACTGAACCAAGGGACACACCTGGAGAACCTGGCTCAGATGACCAGGGAGACTGACCACTGGTTCCCCCAGGATACCTACTACATAAGGCCACTCTACTAAGACTGGGACACATAACAGCCCTGCCTAATACATAGAAACAAACAGAGAGGCAGCCAAAATGCAGACACAAAGAAATGTCCCAAATGAAAGAACAGGACAAAGCTCCAAAATAATAATAATAATAATAATAATAATAATAATAATAATAATAATAATAAACAAAATGGAGACAATCAACCTACCAGATGCAGAGTTTAAAACACTGGTTATAAGGATGCTCAATGATCTCAGTGAGAACTTCAACAAAGAAACAGGAAACATAAAAATGAAGATAGAAAACATAAAGAACCAGTCAGAAATGGTAACCAGTCAGTTACAATAACTGAAATAAAGAATACATTAGAGGGAATCAACAGTAGATTAGATAAAGCAAAGGATCAAATCAGCAATTTAGAAAATAAGGTAGCAGAAAACACCCAAACAGAACAGCAAAAAGATAATGAGTCCAAAAAAATGAGGACAGTTCAGGAGGCCTCTGGGAAAACATCAAATGTACCAATATTTGCACCATTGGGGTACCAGGAGGAAAAGAGAGAGAGAAAAAAATTGAAAACCTATTTGAAGAAATAATGATGGAAAACTTCCCTAACCTGGTAAATAAAGGAAATACACATACAAGTCCAGGAAGCACAGGTAGTCCCAAACAAGATGAACCCAAAGAGGTCCACACCAAGACACATCGTAATTAAAATGCCAAAGGTTAGAGTCAAAGAAAGAATCTTAAAAGCAGCAAGGGAAAAGTTATTTCCTTACAAGGGGGTTCCCATAAGACTGTCAGTTGATTTCTCAACAGAAACTTTGTAGGACAGAAGGAATTGGCATGAAATATTCAAGCTAAAGGAGTTCATTACCACCAAACCAGTACTACAATTAATCTTAGAGGAGCTTTTTAAAGATGAAAACAAAAGATAAAAAATGTGAATAAATGGCAATAACCACATATCTATCAAAAATTATTTTAAATGTAAATGGATTAAATGCTTCAATCAAAAGATAGGGTAGCTGGGCCAGCCGAGTGGCACGATGGTTAAGAACTGGCTTGGGACACCAGAGGGCCCCGGTTCAGATCCCACATATGAGGGCCAGTGACACTGCCCTCCACAGCTAAGATGCTGAACAACAGCTCAACCTGGAGCTGGGCTGCCGTGAGTCGCCGGCGACGGTGAAGGCTGCAGCCTCTGTGGCAGTGGGTTGCCATGGGCTACCGTATGTAGCCAGCAGCCAGCGTGAGCGGCCAGCAGCCGCAGTGAACAGCCGTCCAGAAGCCGGCGACTGATCTGCCTCGCCCGGGAAGAGCGCAATGATGGTGCCAACTTGGGCCAGTGAAGCAACGTCCTCCACAACTAGAGTGAAGAACAAAAGGACAGCATCTTGTCTGTTCCCCTTCCCCCAATTCCCCACCTCTGTTCCCATCCCCCCCAATTCCCCAATAAAAATCTTAAAAAAAAAAAAAGATAGGGCAGCTGAATAGATAAGAAAACAAGACTCATACATACATATGCTACCTACAAAGGACCCACTTCAAATTGAAAGACACACACAGACTGAAAATAAAGGGATGGGTAAATATATTTCATGTAAATGGAAAAGAAAAAAAAAGGTGAGGAAACAATACTTCTATGAGACAAAATAGCCTTTAAAACAAAGCCTATAACAAGAGACAAAGAAGGACCCAGTAATTCCACTTTGGGTATTTATCTGAAGAAACCCAAAATGCTACTTTGAAGGGACATGTGCATTTATATGTTCATTGCAGCATTATTTACAATCGCCAAAATATGGAGGCAGCCTGGGTATCCATCAATGGATGAATGGATAAAGAAGAGGTGGTACATGTATAGAATGAAACATTACTCAGCCATAAAAAATAATGAAATCTTGCCACCTGCAACAACATGGATGGACTTAGCGGGTACTGTGCTGAGTGGAGTAAGTCAGACAGAGAAAGGCAAATGCCATATGATTTCACTTATATGTGAAATCTAAAGAACAAATTAAACAAAACAGGAATAAACTCATAGATACAGAGAACATTTTGATGGTTGCCAGCTGGGAGGGGAGTTGGGGGAGTGGGTGAAAAAGGGGAAGGCATTAAGAAGTACACATTGGTAGTTACAAAATAGTCATAGGGATATAAAGTATAACATAAGGAATATAGGCAATAGTATTGTAATAACTATGTATGGTGTCAGATGGGTACTAGATTTATCAAAGTGATTACTTCGTAAGTTATATAAATGTCTAACCACAATGTTGTACACCTGAAACTAATATAATATATATCAACTATAATTGAAAAATTAAAAATTATTTTAAAAAACAACAAGATCAGGGCAGCTGAGTGGCTTGTTGGTTAAGAGTTGGCTTGGGAGCGCGGGCTCTGAGCAGCAGGGCTGCCGGTTCGGATCTCACATGGGCCAGTTATGCTATCCCTCTACAGCTAAGATGGTGAACAACAGCTCGACCTGGGGCTGGGCTGCTGTGAGTCGCCAGCAATGGCGTAGGCTGCAGTGGGCTGCCATAAGTTACCGTGAGCAGGCGGCAGCCCAAGTGAGTGGCCAACAGCCGGTGTGAGCTGCCATGAGCCACCGTGAGCGGCCGTCCAATGGCTGGCGACTGATCTGCCTCAGCCAGGAAGAGCTCAATGATCACAATACTAACATGGGCCAGTGAAGGGACGTCCTCCACAACTAGACTGAAGAACAAATGGACAACAGCTTGTCTGTTCCCCTTTTTTGATTCCCCAACGCTGTTCCCTCCCCCAATTCCCCAATAAAAACCTTTTTAAGTAAATAAATAAATAAAAAGGAACAAGATCCTAAAATTTTCAAGAGAGAAAAAAAATAAGTTACCTACAAAAAAATGAGATCAGATTTCTCTTTGGGGATGCTGAATGCTAGAAGATAATGGAACAATGCCTTCAAAGTTCTGAGGGGAAATTATTTAGAACACAGAATAGCTATATAAAGCATGATCATATTTTCAGATATAAACTCAGAATTATTACCTTTCAAGTACTTTCTAAGTAAGCTACTTGAGAGTGCACTCCATCAAGAAAGTATAATAGCAATCTATCCCCATCCCCTGCCAATAAAAGATGTAAGATTCAAGAAATTGTAGAACCCCCCCAGAAGATTCAGTGTAAAGCAGTCTCAAGATAAGAGCTGTGCAGTGAAGCTGGAAAGTTGTTCCATATGAGAACAGAACAGAAAGGCAGGGAGCTCCAGGTAGAATGTCTTCAAGAAAAAAGAATGAAATAGAGCCAAGTAATAGAATATCTAAGAATCCAGGTGATGTTAATGACACAATAAAGAAAATATGTCTCTTGCTTCCATCAAAAAGAAGAAAGTAAGGCTATTAGAAACAACAGGGAACAAATTGTGTAAGAAACTCATGGCCAAACGTGAAGCAAACCAAAGTGTGGTGTGATTTTGATCTTGATTCTAAAACAGGGAACCAACAGAGAAAACAGGAAGTCAACTTCCTGCAGAAGAGAATGTGAATGTTGTCCTTGACATTGTCAAAATACTGCTGACAACAAATGACAGTGGGCATGTAGAGAAGGGGAGCAAAACAGAAGTGGAGCAAAAGGTAGGGCACCAATGTCTTCATCCAAAGTGGAGGGGATCACAAGTTATAGACTGATAGAAGCGCAAACACAGGTTCAAAAACATTATGTAAAAGTACAAGTAGAAGAACCCAAAATGGTAACTACAAAAATAGAAACAGAAGGAAGTGTTAGCTACCCAATTCCTCATTTTTCATGAGGAGCCAACGGATAATGTCTCAAATTGGTGAATCAAGAAATACCAGGAGCCAGCTGAGTGGCTCAGTTGCTTAAGAGCTTGCTCAAGAGTATTAGCTCTGAGCGACAGTGGTTCAATTCCCAGCCTGAGCTGAGCTGCCGCTGAGCTGCCCACAGGTGACAGGATGGCTCAACTAAAAAAAAGAAGAAAAAGAAATATCAGTGTAGGGGTGGCTGGTTAGCTCAGGTGGTTAGAGAGCAGGCTCATAATACCAAAGTTGCCAGTTCGATTCTCACATGGGCCAGTGAGCTGTGCCTTCCACAACTAGATTGAAAACAACAACTTGATTTGAAGCTGATGGGTCCTGGAAAAACACACTGTTCCCCAATAAAGTTTCCAAAAAAAAAGAAAGAAAGAAAGAAAGAAATACCAGTGCATATGTATTATTTGTACAAATATTTTATATCTGGTAGTATATGTATAGAAAAAAATTGTGGGAGACTATTCACCAAACTGCTATCTTCTGGCTGGGAGACACAATAGAGGGGAGTCCCAATTTTATCTTGGTAGTTTTTAGTAATAATTAAAAATGAAAAACCTCAAAGACATTAGGATTGTGTAATCTCATGGTGTATTGCATGACTTAGGGTTTGAGTCCTAAATTCCTAAAGCATAACTAGGTACAATGAAAGTCTGACAAATGACTTGGGAGTTAACCAGTAATAAAAAGGCGTTTCATTATGAGTGTCTCTCCTCCAAAGTCAACACCCTTTCACTCCATTTGGGTGAATCATAAATGGGAAAATATTTCATATCCCTGAATGGCTTGTCTTTGAGAAATGGAGCTATTTAGAAAGCCTTTAAAATGGTTTTTTTGTGGGAGTTTTTTGGGGGGAGTAAGGGGGACTGGGGGGGGGAATGGGAAATCATAACATTAAACAGTTGTAAAAATTATGGGAACTTTTATTATTTATAAAGTTCTGGTTACTACTTACACATTCAGCTGAGTAAGTTTGTGGAGGAAACACAAGTCCCTCTTTAGAAGCTTGCAGGTTTAGGTACAAATATCTCTAGATTTGGAACAATCATCTGTATGACACTTTTACAAACTATTTTCACAGATATTGTCTTCCATACCAGAAAAGCTTATAACGGTTTGATGGTGATACTATATCTATTTTATAGATGAAGAAAGTGAAACTCAGAGATTTAAGAGACTCACCCACGATCACACAGCCAGCAAACAGGGATATTTAAGCCGCTTTGCTGATGCCACTTCCAGTCCAGATTGTGTCGTGGAGCTTGCTAGGGAATTCATGGCTCTGGGGTTTATCCTGGTTTTAGATGCCTTGGGTTTCTAGTTCCCTACGCATTTTGAGGGAAGGAAACTCTGACGATTGTTAAACAGTTCATGACATGCCTTTAGTTTGGGGGAAAGTAACATTTGGGTGATCAAGATATTAGAGTCCAGGGCTGGCCAAGTGGCACGTTGGTTAAGAGCTGGCTTGAGACGCCAGCTCTGAGCAGCAGGGCACCAGTTGGGATCCCACATGAGGGCCAGTGACACTGCCCTCTACAGCTAAGATGGTGAACAACAGCTCGACCTGGAGCTGGGCTGCCGTGAGGCACCGGCGACAGTGTAGGCTTGCAGCCCCTGCTGCAGTGGGCTGCCTTAAGCTGCCGTGTGTGGCCGGCAGCCAGTGTGAGCGGCCGGCAGCTGGTATGAGCTGCCAAGAGCTGCCGTGAGTGGCCATCCAGAGGCCGGCAAGCAATCTGCCTCACCCAGGAGGAGCGCAATGATAATACCAACATGGGCCAGTGAAGCAACATCCTCCACAACTAGACTGAAGAGGACAGCAACTTGTCTGTTCCCCTTCCCCGATTCCCCAACGCTGTTCCCCTCCCCTAATTCCCCAATAAAATCTTTAAAAATAAAAAAGATATCAGAATCCAGAGGAAGCTTGAAAGTCATTTTTATGGGACTCCTCTAGAAGGAGTATACCTGCCCTAATAACCTGGTATTTTGTAGAAATGGGCTTTCTCTCTGCCAATGGCCATAAATCTGGCTTTCTACCTATAGTTTCTCTTCTCCTGTCAAAGCCCCAGGAATTTTCTAATCTGAGTGACCTGAGGTCAAGGCAGCAACTCTTTCTTTTGAACTTCCGGCCGATTCTTCCCGATAAGAAGAGAACTAGCTCTTTGGCAAAACAACCTAGTGCTGCTCCCCAAATACCATATTCCAGGCAACTGGCAGGCTCCTAACTCTCCTGAATCATTCATTGTTGGCACCGATCCCCTACCACCTCCTTTCCCCTCCCACTTATATAGGAATCATTCTGCAAAGGATTGCATTCAGGAAGAGGAAACTCCTTCAGGGCAAGGGTGCGTTGCTTCCATGAAACATCTCTAAGGATATTTAGCTCCACCCTTTTTCCAAAAGAAGCCTTCTCCTAAGACCACCCCTTTATTACCTAAATATTCTATTCACGCCCAATGTGGTTTATTTAGGATAACAATGAACATTCAAGTCTCATAATTTCTGTCAGTGAGTTGAGAATCCAACCATAATCCATAAACTCAACTATATGAGTAGGTCTTTCTTCTTTGTAGCTTGTACTTTCCTTAGTGAAAATATAACTGTTTTCTCATTTGACTCCAAGGACTCTCACTTATTAAAGAGAGGCTTTGCAGCCCTGTCTTCTGCTCAATTAAGACATCAATAACTTTGCTTTTGAGCAAATTGCAATGTCTAAATTGATTACACTTCTAAATGACAACCTAAGGTAAAAACTCACAACAGAAATAGATGTGGCTTGTCAAGAAAAGTTGCCCAATCCTCTTAAAAGGCAAAGGTTGGGAACTGCCTTCTGAGAAACAAAGTTACCAGCCATATGTCCCAAGTATATTTAAATTGGTGATACTCCTGAATGAATCACTGCTAACTTTTGAAACTCTTCAGAAACTTGCTGCTTAAGATAAGGGGCAAAAATGCTCATCACCTTCCACATGCTTCCAGGTGAAGCTGCTAAAGTCTCTCCTTTGTTCACTGGCACCAACAGCATATCGGTGTCCACAAAAAAGGGAAGCCTTCAAGCTGGGTTTTCTGCCTCATTTATATAGTTTTAATGATTTGCTTATGTAATGGTCTCCACTACTAGATGTAAGCCCCCAAATGCAGGGACCATACCTAACTGACCTTTTAAAATTCCTTGCCAAACAAGCCAATTCAAAAATAGACAAACAACTTGAATAGACATGTCTCCAAAGAAGATACACAAATGACCCACTAGTACATGAAAAGATATTAAACATCGTTAGTCATCAAGGAAATACAAATAGAAACCACAATGAATTACCACTTCATACCCACTATCAAAAAACTAGAAAACAGGTCCGGCCGAGTAGCTCATTGGTTAAGAGTTGGCTTGGGAGTGTGAGCTCTGAGCAGCAGAGCCCCGGTTCGGATCCCACATGAGGGCCGGCGATGCTGCACCCTCTACAGCTAAGATGGTGAACAACAGCTCTACCTGGAGCTGGGCTGCCATGAGTCACTGGCAATGGTGTAGACTGCAGTGGGGCTGCAGTGGGCTGCTGTAAGCTACCGTGAGTGGCCAGCAACCAGCGTGAGTGGCTGGCAGCCGGCGTGAGCTGCCTTGAGTGGCCGTCCAACAGCTGGTGACCAATCTCTCTCAGTCAGGAAGAGCACAATGATCATAATACCAACATGGGCCAGTGAAGTGACGTCCTCCACATCTAGACTGAAGAACAAAAGGACAGCAACTTGTCTTTTCCCCTCCCCCAATTCCCCAGTAAAATCTTAAAAAAAAAAAAAACCAAAAACTAGAAAATAACAAGTGATGAACAGGATGTGGAGAAATTGGAACACTTGTGTACTGTGGGTAGGAAGGTAAAATGATGTAGCAGCTATGGAAAACAGTATGGAGGTTCCTCAAAAATTAAAAATAGAATTACCATATGACACAGCAATTTCACCTCTGGATATATATCCAAAAGAATTGAAAGCAGGGTCTCAAAGAGATATTTGTATACCCATGTTCATAGCAGCATTATTCAAAAGCACCAAAAGGTGGAAGCAACCCAAGTGTCCATCAAAAGGTGAACAGATACGCAAAGTGTGGTCTATCTATACAATTCAGCCTTAAAAAGAAAGGAAATGCCAACACATTCTACAGCATAATTGACCCTGAGGACATGATGTTAGGTGAAATAGGCCAGTCATAAAAAGAAAACTACTGTATGAGTCCACTTATATGAGGTACCTCACGTAGTCATATTCACAAAGACAGAAAGTGGAACAGTGGTTGCCAGGGGCTGGGGAGAGAGAAAGGGATGGGGAGTCAGTGTTTCATGGGTGCAGATTCAGTTATACAAGATGAAACAATTCTGGAGAGGGGTTGGGTTCTGGTCATGGAACTCGACATTATGAATGTATTTAATATCACTGACCTTACACTTAAAAGTGGTTAGGATGGACAATTTTATATTATGTGTATTTTGCCACAATAAAAAAAAATTGGAAAAAAGAAAAACAGAGAGGCCATATTCAAACTACATAAATACTTATAAATCAGTAAGAAAGACTGAAAATCCCATAGAAATATGGACCAACACCCCCTGCCCCCAAAGACCCCCAAAACTTGAATATGTACTTCACTAAAGGGATTCCAAATAACCAAAGAAATGCCCTATTACTGGTAATTAGGAAGTGCAATCTAATATAATATTTATATTCATCAAAATAAAATTTAACACAATGTGTATATTAGCCCCAAATTGAAACAATCCAAATGTCCATGAAAGGATAAATTGAAGTATTATATTACTCAGTAATAAAAAGGAATGAACTTTTATATACAAACAATAAAAATAAATGAACTATAGCCACAACACAATAATATGGATGAATCTCAAAAACATAATATTGGGCTGGCCAAGTGGCTCAGTTGGTTAAGAGTTAGCTTCAGACCATGAGCTCTGAGCAACAGGGTCGCTGGTTCGATTCCCACATAGGCCAGTGATGCTGCGCCCCAGCTGAGCTGCCGCTGAGCTGCCAACAGGTGGTAGGATGGCTCAGCTGATGAGAGCACGTGTGCCTAACAACAAGACTGCCTGTTCATTGGTGGGCTACGCCCGCCCACCCGCTCACCCACAACTGAACTGGGCACCTTGAGCTGAGCTGCCACCCGGATTGCTCAGTGGATAGTGTGCTCTTAACAACAAGGCTGCCGGTTCAACTCCCACATGGGATGGTGGCTATGCCCACTTGCAACTAAGACTGAACTTGGCACCTTGAGCTGAGCTGCCACCTGGATTGCTCAGTGGATAGAGCGTGTGCTCTTAACAACAAGGCTGCTGGTTGGACTCCCACATGGGATGGCGGCTGTGCCCACCCGCAACTAAGATTGTAACACAGCACCTTGTTAGAGGCCACAAGCTACCGAAGGTCAGCCAGATGGCAACTGGTGCCTCCCACAACTAAGATTGAAGAACAACAACTTGGCTGGTCACCTTCCCCAATTCCCCAATTAAAAAAAAAACAAAAACATAATGTTGAGTAAAAAAAAAAAAACAACAGACGCAAAATAGTACATTTATAGAAAGTTCAAAAACAGGCAAAAGAAAACTGTATGCTTAGGGGTTTATACTTCATGGATAAAACTGAATAAAAATAAAGACATGATTACACTAAGAGTCAGGAGCGTGGTCATCTGGGGGGGAGGTTGGGAGAGGTTGGGATCAGGAGGGTGACTTTGCAGGTGTCTTGGGGGGCCCGGCTATGTCCTATTTCCTTACCTCGTGGTAACTAGTTTTGCTTTATTGTAAATGCATGACAATAAAAATGTTTTTAATAGCAAATAAAAATTCCTTGCACATTAATACATTAATAAATGTTTTTTTAATATTCTACATTATAATAAAGAGGAAAAGTGAACTCATAAATCAGTGCATACAAATGACCAAGCTGTGTTTTCTAAAATATGGTTCCTGGGAAGAAACAATGGAAGTCTTACAGCTATTGTGTGGCCTAAACCCCATTCATCCAGGGAGATCCTGGGCAGATTGGAGATTGATGCAGGCTGGAGGGATGGATAGATGGACAAAGTGCTAGCTTTCAGCCCTCTCTCCCGCCCCTCCCCCCCTTCA
>NW_017731592.1:389194-391817 GCF_001890085.2 Hipposideros armiger
CCCCCCCCACACCCTGTCCCCAGCACTGAAAAAGGGATGAACCTGGATCTGAAATAGCTGTTCTTGAAAATCTTTATCACATTCACTAAGCAGGAATGGAAGCTAATAATTATATATTATAGCAGCCCTCCCTCCCACAAACCAGAACCCCAAATTAATTTGTTTGTAGTAATGCCTTTAAGTAATAAGATACAGTTCCCACCTCTTTCGGTACTAGGGGAATCTTTGTCACTTTCATCTGCAGTTGTTTCTATTTTAGCACAAACAGGGTAAGATTAGAGCTTCACCGGATCTCAGCAGAAGGATGAGTTTGATTTAAACACTGGGCGGAATGCGTAGAACAATGATTCCATTACTGGTCCAGCGCATCTGTAGGACTGGGGAATTGGGTCACCTTCTTGCCAGCAGAAAGTATAGTTAATATTTGCCACAGATGGGCACTTACTACAGCTTTTTTGATAATTAGTGCAAGCGTGCATGATTCATGAATTTTCCAGTTTGTTTTTAATCACAGACTTCCTTCAGTCTTTCCTCTGATTAGGCTGCCTCCGTCTTCACATTTGAGTCAGTGTGTGCTTGGGGACTCAAAAATTGAACTCTAAATTATTGGTATCAGTTTAATCAAATTATAGGGAATGTTAATCTGCTGCCCTCCTTCCCCCATCACATTTCTGAGGCAGACATTAGCCATTTGGGGCTTGTTTGGTTCTCTACCTATTAGGGAGAAAGCCCTACTGTGTGTACTCGGGGCAGGAGAAAGTGCCCCAGTTCCCATTACGAAAGTAAAGGAGGCTTCATCTTCCCTTCTTGCTGTCCCCAGGCAGCCAGGCCATGGGGCCTGGACTAGATTCAGCCAATTGGGAACTCCTTCCAGAGTTTACAATCTTGAGAGAGTGACCCCAAGATAAAAGGACAGATGACATTAATTCCTAGGAGAGCAGGGGTGGAGTCCTGGCCATACTGTTTCTGATAAAAGTCTGGGGTGGTGACCGATAGTTTGCATTTCTAACCAGGTGACCACTGCGGCTCTTGTGACCACACTTTTGAGAACCATTGGCCTAGAATATAGTAGAGCCTCCTCCAATGCTGTCCAAAAATGAGCAAAAATATTTAGCCAATAAACAATGTCTCAAGGTCTTACTTGGGATTTCATTTTGTTAATTTCTCTGGTTAGCATTGCTTCTATATTATAGACAAGATATAATGAATTGGGAGAATTTTTTTAACCAATAAAAATTGTAAAATCTTGCTGTAGACCAAAAGTCTGGACATTTCTTTTATTTACAATAAAATTGTCATGTCTGAATTTTTTAAGTTGAGCTTATTATATTCCTAATAGTGTCATAATTATTTTTATTAGAATAATCAATTTAATTGTTCAAAGCACTGCTCATCTAAGTGGGAGCTACTCTCTAAACAAAATTACATTTTTAATAAATAACAGTTTAATAATAAATAATAGCAGCTCATTTTCACTGATGACCTTTTTTTTAACATAGACTGTGCGAGTCAACTAGGGTCTTTAAAGAAGGACTTTTTTGTTGTTGTTGTTGTTAAAGAAAATCTTAAAGACTGTTTTTCTAGAATTGTCCCTAATTATCTGGCTGCATATATTTGAAAAAATAATCTATACTTCAAATAATTCCACAGCCATAAAACAACTACACACACCTACCAGGATGGCAAAGGGGAATAATAACGACAATACCAAATGCTGGCAAGGATGTTGAGAAACATTGCTGGTAGGAAAGTAAAATGTGTTGGCCACTCTGGAAAACAGTTTGGCAGTTTCTTATAAAACTAAACATGTAATTTCCAATATGACTCAGCACTTGCACTCTTGGACATTTATCCCAGAGAAATAGGAAACTTATGTTCACATAAAACCTGTACACGAGTGTTCATAGTACTTTGTTTGTAATGGCCCACAATGAATTAGCCCAGGTGTCCTTCAAAGGGTGAATGGTTAAGCAAACTGTGATACATCCATACCATTATTACTACTCAGTAATAAAAAGGAATGAACTCTCGATACAAGTAACAACCTGGATGATGAATTTGATGCATGTAACAACGTGGATGATGAACTTGATACATATAACATCTTAGATGATTAACTATTTGATACATATAACAACTTAGATGATGAACTTGATACATGTAACAACTTGGTTGATGAAATTGATACATGTAACAACTTGGATGAACTATTTATACATATAGCAACTTAGAAGATGAACTTGATACATGTAACAACTTGGGTGACTCTCCAGGGAATTATGCTGAGTGAGAAAAACCTATCCCAAAAGATTACATGCCATATGATTCTATCTATGTAACATTTTTAAATTGACAACATTTTAGAAATGGAGGACAGATAAGTGGTTGCCAGGTGTTGAGAGCAAGGCAAAAGGTGCCATTATAAACATGTGGTGTTGAAACTGTTCAGTATTTTGAGTGTGGTGGTGGATACTTCAACCTACACAGGTGTTAAGACTGTATAGAGGGCTGGCCAGGTGGCGCAGTTGGTTAGAGCATGAGCTCTGAGCAACAGCGTTGCCAGTTCGATTCCCATGGGCCAGTGAGCTGTGCCGGAGCTGAGCTGCCGTTGAGCTGCCAACGG
>NW_017731592.1:394152-398616 GCF_001890085.2 Hipposideros armiger
CGCCTTCGCCGGCGACTCACAGCAGCCCAGCTCCAGGTTGAGCTGTTGTTCAGCATCTCAGCTGAAGAGGGCAGTGTCACTGGCCCTCACATGTGGGATCCGAACCAGGGCCCTCTGGCGTCCCAAGCCAGTTCCTAACCATTGCGCCACTCGGCCGGCCCTCATCTATCAATTTTTAATGGAGGGGTAATGAAAGATCAAGCAGCTGCGTGACTATGCTTACACTGAAATATATTCATTTTCATGCCTTTGCACAAGCTCTTCCATCTGTCTGCAATGCCTTCCCCACTTCTTTGCCCAAGAAACTGCAACACTGACTTTAAGGACTTCTGTGATTTTTCTAAGCTCTCCCCATTTTTCTGATCCCAGGCAGACTTGTCCTGTAATCTACGTTCTAGCTCTCTGTACACAACTCCATCACTGTATGGTTGTCAGTTGTTCTCGTGTTTCACCCAGTCAGCTGAGCCTCCAAAATGGTATAGCTGTGACTTATTTGTGTTCCTTGCCCCTGGCCACATAATGGGTGGCCCATGCTTGTTAATGAATACAACATTAGCTTCCATTTAGGAAGGTGCTACTTGTGTAGGCTGTGTTGAAAGACACCGTTAGGTGTATCTAGTTAAGTGACAACAGCAATTACTTATTAGTGAGTAAACGAAATACATACATGTTAGTAACTTTTAGAAGTGACCTCCTGACTCAGGTGTTGAGGAAACAATCAAGCAAAGGAAGGTCCAGATGCTAGGCAGGTAAGAAAACAGGTTAATAAATGAAAGGTTTTTAGGTCAGGAAAACAGCTGGGGATCAGAACAGTGGCCAATAGGGATGTTTAGTCTTGTTTAGAGAGAAGAGACTAATTGAATATGGGGGAAATGAGGAGGGAGAAATACTGACTGGGCTGAAAGAGGAATGGGCATTATTACTTGGAGCGTTAGACAAAATGGATTTTTTCTGACCCTAAGACTCACTCTCAAAGGAAGAGCTGGATTCTGGATCCACTGCTCTTACTGAAACATAGCTTGTATTCTTGGATATTTCACTAGAATCATTGAAAGTCTGAGTTGCAGTGGGGCAGAGAAATGACATAGGCCTGTCCTTCTATTTGATAAAGCTCAAAGAACCCTGGGGTCCAGCCCAGGAGGCTGCTTTCACAGAGCTCGGTCGGAGGCAGGCATGTCCAGGGGCCTCGGGAGAGGGCTCTGTTCTAGACTGTGACTTCAGAAAAGACCCACAGCTGCAGGGGATGGCAGCAATGGCTCAGAGCATGCTTTCCTTAGGATACAAACCAAATCAAGGCATTCAGAGTTAGGTAGTTGGTCAAAACCAAGTTTGATAAACCCAGCTTTTCCTGAGAGCATATTATTTCCTCTCTATAACAGGTTAAGAGAGGACTTGGTTTGTTGGAGAAAGTATCATGAGCTTTTTAGTTCCACCCCGCAACTCTGGGAAGGGAAATGTGAGCAGAAGGCAGGGAAACAGGCTGTAAGGCTGCTCTTTTGTTTGGGTAAATAACAAACATCTCCCTCTACACTTTATCCTCCTTTCGAGAATCTTGCTCACCTTGTCCATATGTGGCATTTCCTGTGATTCTGGCAACTTTGTTACGGGTCAATACAGAGCACTAGTTCCAGACACATTTAGAGGACTTTGTCTCTTTGAGAAGTCACTCCCTTGAAATTGTATTATCTAAAAGCTAAAAGGGAAAGGGGGGGGGGGGGGAGAGGGAGACTGACTACCTGTACAAGGTGTTTGGTGTAGTAACTGGCCACGGGTTCATGTAACCCTCCCTTCAATAACTATCAGGAGCCCAGAGCCTATCTTGAGTCAGAGACCTGGAAAATCAACTCGGTTCTCTGAACCTCAACGTCCGCATCTACAAGTAGGTTCCCTCTTAGAATGTGTCGAAAACCAAGGGCGAACGTATGCGAGCCGCGCCGTACCGCCTGCCCGCCCGCCTCGGGGCAACCCTGGCGCCGATTGCCAGCGGCCTCGTCTCTGCAACCCCGCAGCCCATGGCACTGGCCTCGGCTGCGTGGTTCCGGCCCCGATCTCCTCCTCCGGGATCCCAGCGAGGTGGCCACCGGCCTGGTGGGAGCTGGGAGCGGGAAGCCGAGCTCACAGGTTCCAGACCCCGCGCGCCCGAGGTTGGGCGGGCGACGCAGCCNGCAGTTGGTTAGAGCATGAGCTCTGAGCAACAGCGTTGCCAGTTCGATTCCCATGGGCCAGTGAGCTGTGCCGGAGCTGAGCTGCCGTTGAGCTGGGGGGGGGGGGCCGGATGGCTCAGCTGGTAAGAGCATGTGCTCTTAATAACAAGGTTGCCGGTTCGATTCCCACATGGGATGGTGGGCTGCGCCCCCCACAACTAGGTTGAAAATGGCAACTGGACTTGGAGCTGAGCTGCGCCTTCCACGACTGAGATTGAAGGACAACAGCTTGACTTGGAGCTGATGGGTCCTGGAAAAACACAATGTTCCTTTCCCCAATTCCCCAATAAAATCTTTTAAAAAAAAAGATTGAGGGCTGGCGGAGTGGCTCAGTTGGTTAAGAGCTCGCTCAAGAGTGTGAGCTCTGAGCAACAGCGGTTCAATTCCTGGCCTGAGCTGAGCTGCTGCTGAGCTGCCAACAGGTGGCAGGATGTCTCAGCTAAAAAAAAGATTGAGGTTTCTTATACATATAAAAAAAGACTGTATAGAACTTATGCACACTGTATCAATGTCTGTATCCTGGTTGTGCTATTATACAATGACTGCAGATTTTTACTATTGGGGGAAACAGGGCAAAGTGTCCAAGGCTCCCTCTGTATTATTTTTTACAACTTGCATGTGAATCTACAATTATCTCAATAAAAATTTCAATTAAATAACCCAAGTAATAAACCCTACCAATGATCATAATATAGTAAGACTTGCATTGTGGTAATATTAAGTTTAGGTTGTAATTTAGAGGAAGATCCTGAAGTATTCTGGGCATAAAAGAATAAATAAATGTGCTAATTAATCACAATTTCATACATCCAATTGTTTGAAAAACTTGATGTGCAGGTGAAAAGCAAAAGAAGCCTAGATCCTAGATCTAGAAATAACCTAAAGGCTAATCTGATCTAGCCACTGGCCCGAGGCACCATCTCAGGTACCACAATGTGCTCTCAAGAGGCATTTGTCAGCCATCCACTCCCACCAGGGACCATCTGCACAACATCCCAAACAGATTTCCACAGGGTCACAGCACCAGCAGGTTTCTGAGCCAAGACTAGCACACACATTTTACATGTACTAAGAACTACCATTTATGGAGTGACTGATGTAATATTGGGTTGTCGGAAAAGTCATGACATATTTTTTCTGTTTTTCGTTGCAAAAATGCATCATGACTTTTCTGACAACCCAATAGATTGCTATATCTACATCTGTGGTTTAATTTAAATCCATGGTTTCAGTTAAATGAAAGATTTTAATTAAATCCATTATTTATTTTTAACTTGGGGGTAAGAGGCATTATTATCTCCATTTTACTGATGAACAAAGGCTTGGAGAATTTAATCAACTTGCTCTGGTGATGTGATGGAGCCAGGGTAGTGTGGGTCAGTGTGGGTCACAGCTGCCCTCTTTTTCAGCCTACCCATTACCTTCAAAAGGGGCTACAACTGTGCTGGCTCCCAAATGCACACGGGACATTCCCAGTGTTATTTGCTTGATCATTTCCTTTAGATCAGGAGTTCTTCATCTCAGAAGAACTTACGAGAGCCACAAGTTTCAGGAAATCATGTATGCACTTAAATCAGATACAAAACTTGGTGTGTATTTGCACATACGAGTTTTTCTGGGGAAAGGGTCCATTGTATCCATCAGATTCTCAGAGGTTTGGGACTCAAAACACAGGTTAAGAACTACTGCAGTCAGATCCAAAAAAAATCTTTTTTTTTTCCACTGGAAAATGTTTCAAATGCTCAATAGCACCAACTCAGGGAAGTGATACATCCAGGGGAAATAAAAATCAGCTGCCAAATCCTACTTAGAAAGCAGGGTCAAAGATGCTCTTTGTAAAGTCATTGCAAAGAGGATACTTGAAAACACTTGCTGAACTTCATCTCTGTCTCAGCAGAATTGTTTGACATTTCCCAACTATTCCAGCTATCTTTAGAAGATAGTATTTTTGATAAAGCTGATACAGGATGAGAGGATATCAAGGTACACCTTAAGTTCAACATAAGGGCTGCCCACAGCCTTAGCACAAAATTGTGCCTGATGATTTTTAAGTGGGCAAATATCTTTCATCATCTATCAATTTTTTTTATAAAGATTTTTATTGGGGTATTGGGGGGAAGGGAACAGTGCTGGGGAATTGGAGGAAGGGGAACAGACAATTTGCTGTCGTTTTGTTCTTCAGTCTAGTTGTGGAGGACGTTGCTTCACTGGCCCAAGTTGGCACCATCATTGCGCTCTTCCCGGGTGAGGCAGATCAGTT
>NW_017731592.1:402681-409788 GCF_001890085.2 Hipposideros armiger
GTTGTTCAGCATCTTAGCTGTGGAGGGCAGTGTCACTGGCCCTCATATGTGGGATCCGAACCGGGGCCCTCTGGCATCCCAAGGGAGTTCTTAACCATCGCGCCACTCGGCCGGCCCTGAAATATCTTCTTCTGGCAAGTTGGATAGACATCTTTCAAAAGTCATATACTTTTGTTACTTGTTTCAGAATTTATTTCCACGTGTGATACTTGAACAAATGACATTAAGAAATGAGAGCTATTCTAACTAGTGAATAGCACACGGAGCATAATTCAATGCAAAATATGAAGACATTAGAGTTATGAAAGAGCATTTAGAACTTTGGGGTCTGCAGTTGTATTTGATGGTGAGTAAAACATTGAATTTAGAATTAAGAGACTCAGTTTTGGTCAGATCTGCCATAAACTGCATAACATAGAACAAATTATATAACCTTTCTGGGACTCAGTTTCCTCATATAAAATGAGATTTTAACTTCTTTTATAACATTCTTTGATTCTCCTTCTCACAGATCTATCAATTTGGCTTATTCCAAATTACTGTTGGGTGCTTGGACTTTCTGTTAGGGCTCAATCCTGATATTCAGAAATTTGCGTTAAAACACAGGACTCGTGTTTGATGCCAAGCGTTACTTTTGTGTGTTGATTACATTTATGATTTATTCCCTTTTTTTGCTTCCTGTGGAACCCCTTTTGTTTTTGAAAACTGTTGGGTAGTATGTTGAACTGCTTTGGAAACCTGGCCTAAACAAAGAATGTTTGAGTCTTTATATTTAAAAGAATATAATTTTAATGAACATCTGTGGTTTTTTTAGCAGGATCATAGTTTTTAAAGGTTTCGATAGGTTTGGGGGCATAATATGTTCAAAGTCGAGTGATCTTTATTAAAGAACATTATCTTGCAGACATTTTAGAGTTCACTGGCAAATCAAACACTTGGGAAACGTTTTCATTTTAAATTCAAGCAGGATTTGCAAAAACTTTGTTCTTATGTGGCACACAAATGAATCCCAGATATGTTATTTAGGCCACTTTGGGTAAAAGAATGGAATTTTGAGCTCTAAGGGTTCCACAGTGCTCTTCAAATTAAATTTTATTCTAATGTTAACCAGTTAGTTGAAACACCAAATGACTAAACTTTTTTGTGCTTTTATGCCTTGAAATACTCTCAGATCTCCTTGTGTTTTTATGTTTTGGAGCGTGACTATGCATTGTGAAGAGAGAAAAATTCTAATTCCAAGTAGAGGGGGGAAAGAGACCTTCCGTGGTAGCATTTGGGAGTGGAGGCAGTTTTTAAAGTTGTTGCCCATGTGATATGAGGCTGACTTGTGTTATGGCATTCAGATGACGCAACTTGGAATAGTTGTAGTAATAGCTGTTAATAACTTTCATTGTTCAGTAACAGTTAGGTGACCTAATTGATTTGAAATAGTTATGTTTCTCTTAAGAAAGATAAAGAGATCTAGTAAGAGCGTTGCCTTTGTCAATTTCTCCTAGCAAAGGACCTCACTATGTAAGGCAGGCAAAACTTTTAACTGCTAACTCGGATAAGATGGAATTTCATGCGCTAGGCCTGAGCTTGCATGTTTTCCTCAGGGTCGGCCTCCAGTTTATGAGGTACTGTTGAGGCACTTCTTTGAGCTGAATTATCTAAGGGTGAGGGATGGGTTAAATCAAATACTACTGCAAAACTTAAACAACGACAGTTATACTTTAAAAGGAGTCGTGTACTGCCAAATACAGGTTCTATTATTGATTTCATTTCTGATTTGATCACATTTGTGTTGTCTTTAGAAAAACCTTTTTTAAAAATCCATTTTTTTCTTTTTACTTTTCTTGACCCACCTAACAGACTTGAGAAATGAAATATCTCATATACTTTATTTCTGTCTGTATTTTTACCATAGTTGTGATTTATCAAACTACAGTTTTTGACTTCACATCTATTATTTGACAAAGTTCAAGACTCCTGTTTTTGCAACCATGAGATTGGTGTCTGGACTTCGAGTTTTTCCTTTTACAAGTTTTCATTTTCTCTGTTTTGTCACCTTGTCAGGTTCTAGTGTGGAACATCGGGTAAACTGGGGAAGTTCTGGGGGCTGAAGTTCTTTCAAGAAGTATTTCCTCATGAATAATAATAATAATAAAGACTGACCCATAATATTTCAACATCAGCTCAATGATCCAGTTAACTAGACTGGTTGTTGTGTAACACATTTGTGGGCACTGGTTAGAAGTTAAAATAGCTGAATTGTGCATTTTAGTGAGTGCCGAAAGGAACGTTCAAAAGACCTTCTGAAATGGATGAAATAATTTGGTATTTTCTAGTTGAGAAACCCTAACTTTTAGTATTCTTATTTGGATCAAATTTCAAAACAATTTTAGAGGTTAAATATTTTTTTTAACAAATAGAGAATTTTTAAAAATATGTGTTTTGAGGTCACTGAACAACTTCAATTACTGGTTTGCTTGTTGTTGGTGAATTTTATTGAGAGAAAGCCCCAAACTTAAATTGGCTTGTTGTCCAGGACACTGTGACTCTAGCTGACCAGTTCCTAAGGCCACTCTAGTCAAAGAAGAGCCGCAGAGCTGTATTGGCAAAACAAAAGCCTCTCTCTCGCCATGTGGATCCGGCAAATCTTTTTTAAAAATATTGGAATTACTGTTGTGTCTACAGATGCAATTTACTCCATTTAGATATTTAAACTAAGTGGAATGTTGTTTTCATGTTTCTGGATTAAAGGGGAAAAATCCTCGTATTGTTTTCAAACAAGGCTTAAATAATGTACAATCAGTGCGGCTGGTGATGCTCCCCACTCTGTAATTCCAGCTGTGTTCACCTCCATTGCAGCTGAAAGGAATTCTAATTGGCTGAGGAATGTCAGCAACATCATGTATCACTGAGCGTGAACCTATTATGCCGGCTGCTGGGTGATGCATTTCAGATGTTTGAAGCTCCTGAGTCCAACTTGGAGGTTGCTTTCAGGAGCCTGGAAAAGAACGTTGTGAAGCTACGGGCTGTAGACAGCAGCCTGCTTTCTTCTCGTGTGTTGGGCATCGCTAAATTCTCTAAAGGCCACGGTGGTTTCTTGTGGCTTAAACACTAGGTTGGGAATCAGAAAGTCTGAATTCTACTTCTAACTCACAAAAGTGCCACAATGAAGAAGTGAGGTGGGTGCAATTATAATCTTTTCATGACTCAGTTTTTCTATTCATAATGCAAGATAAGTTTGAATTATTTATAGAGTAACACAAGGTAAATACAGAGCCCTAGATCCCTGTTACTTCTTATTCCATGTAAATGTTGAAGCTAATGATGCACTTTGACACTGGAGAAAAACTACAGAACCTACTGGTAAACATGGAAAAATAATACTCAAGAACGAATTGGTAAATTCTCTATGCATTCAGAAAGCTCCTTGGAGAATCAGTGTTACAAGCCAAAGCCAGCATCATCTTTAATTATGAAACCTTGGAAGCATTCCATTAAAATCAGGAACAATGCAGGGATGTACACTGTCACAATTGTTAATGAAAGAAAGACAGCAGAAAGCAAAATTGCTATTACTTGCAGATGATATGATTTTATATCTTAAATCCAAAAGAATCAGCTGAAAAATAATTATAAAATAAAAAACTTTAGTAGTTAGGAAATTTCTCCATGGTAAAATAAAATGGATAAAAATTGTTATGCACAGACAAACTAGGAAAACCAATTTGCAATCTATATGAAAATGAAAGTCTAGCTTCCTTAATATATAAAGAGCTTTCAAAATCAATTAGAAAAAGGCCCATAACTTATTTGGCAAAGAATAGGGGCAATTCACAGAACAAATGAAAATGAATTCAAAACAAAATATCAATTAAAACTAAAGGTGAAATAGTTTTTCATCTAGCAGATTGTCAGAGACCAGAGTTTGAAAATGTCATGATGACAAAGGTATACAAAAGCAGAAACCCTTTTGTCCTATTCGTTGAGAATGTAAATTAATACAATGGAGTAAGGAGGACAGTTTTGTACTAGCAGATAATAAATGTCTGTACCCTTTGATCTAATAATTCTGCCCCTAGGAATTTTTCTTTCTTTTTTTTTTAAAGATTTTTATTGAGGAACTGGGGGGATAGGAACAGCGCTGGGGAATTGGGGGAAGGGGAACAGACAAGTTGCTGTCCTTTTGTTCTTCAATCTAGTTGTGGAGGATGTTGCTTCACTNCGGCGGGAGCGCGCGCGGCTCCGGGAGGCGGCGGCGGCGGAAGCGGCGAGGGCGGCGGGCGTCCGGCTCTGAGGTGGTGGAGGCGGCGGCTCCGGACTAGACTGGTCTGTGAGCGAGCGAGGGTCGGGCGCCGGGTGGAGCGCCGATCCCCTGGCTCGACCATCCGCCCGCCGCCCGGACGCCTGGGCTGCGGAGTTTGTGTCCCGGCTCGGACCCCGGCGCCCAGCCCGGAGCCGTAACCTTGAGGAGGCGGCGGCGGCGGGGCTGGGCCGGGCCGGGCCGGGGGGCGGCGGCGCTGGATCCGCGGCTGCACGATCGTTGGCGGGAGATGTCGAACCCCGGGACGCGCAGGAACGGCTCCAGCATCAAGATCCGTCTGACAGGTACGGCGGGTGGGAGGCCCACACCGCCCCCCCCACCCCAGCGCCCACTGGCACCCCGCACGGCCTGGAATTTCCCGCGGAGCGCCCTGCTGAAGTGGCCCTCCCCCACGCCGGCCGTTGTCCCAGGACCTCGTCACCCCCCTGGGCGAGTGCCCCTCGTTTCTCCCTCCGGCCCCGCCCCCTCGCTTCTCCGGCCCCGCCCCCTCGCTTCTCACCCCCCCCATCCGCCCTCTCGCTTCCCTCCTCGCTTCCACCTGCCCCCTCGCTTCTCCCCTCCATCCTCCTCGTTCTCCACCTTTTCCTCCCCTGTGCCCCCTCGCTTCTCCTCTCCGAGCTCCTCCCCTCGCTTTCTTTCCTCTGCCCTCACCTGCCCCCTCGCTTTTCCCTCCGGGCCCCGCCCCTCTCTTCTCACCACCTTCCCATCCTCTCTGGCTTCCCTGTCTCTCCCCAAACCATGGCCCTCGCTTCTCCCTCCTGCCCGCCCCCACTTCTCCTTTCCCATCCTCTCTCTTGCTTTCCCCTCTCTCTACCCCTCTTGCCCCCTTGCTTCTCCCCTCCTGGCCCCGCCCCTTTCTACTCCCCTAGTTTCGCCCCCTCACTTTCCCTCCTAAACTCCGCCCATCATTTTCTACCTAGTCCCGCCCTCGCTTATCTCCCAGCCCCGCCCCCTTGCTTCTGTCTCGCGGCCTCCACCCTTTACTTCAGCCTCGAATTCCTCAATCCTATCTTGTAGCTTCTCCCAGGTCTCTTCTCACTTCCCCTCTGGTTCAGACCGCTTCAGTCTAGTCCACTTCCTTTCTCACTCAGGCCAGGCCACTCTCTACTCTTGACTGCTTCTTCATTCTTTCCTTTTCTGCATTGCACTTTACCATCGCCCCACATCCTTGAGCCCCGATTAGGCGTTGATTCCCCCACACACACTGGAGGCTGTGGTAGGGAGCTGCACTACCGCAGGCTCCTGGATTCACTCTCATTTAGTCTTCAATGAAATGCCTGTGTCTTCTAGGTGGCTCTGTAGTGCCACCTTCAAGGGTGAGCGCGAAGCTGTGCTGTGGGCCTCCGACGTGGGGGTTTGGATGTGTGTAGGTGCCAGCGGTGTCTGCTGGTGCCCCTCGCTAGCGGGCTCCAGAGGCCCTGGACCAGTCCTCACCCTCATCTGCCCTTTCTCACTCTCCAGCATTACGGGGCTGCTGCTTGTCTCCCAGTTTAAATTCATAGCTGAGGCCAGGTTGTAGTGTTGCAAGTACTATTCTGTTGGGGGACTTTCCAAACTCGAATATTTCCAGCTCTGAAAAGGAAATAAAAAGTTCAGGCTAATCCCTGTAAGGGGTTTTCCCCCTGGATTTTTCTATTCAGTGGCGGTCTGTTGAGGACTCCAAAATCGGAGTCCCTTTCACAGAGACAATGAGCATTTTGGACACTTCATGGCAGATGCATAGCCCTAAATCATCTGTAAAATCCGTGAAAACAGCAATGGGTGATTGTTTTCAAACTAAAATTTCTTTTGAAAGTCCATAGTTGTTGCATGATCCATCTTTTGTTTCAAGAAGAGGGTTATAATTTGTTTTAGATATAAAGGTGTCAAATCAGGTTAAGATCAGATAATATGACCAGATCAGATGATTCAGACCCAAACCCAGATCCTGGTCTTGTAAAGTAACACGCATATCCCAGGGATCTTTACTTCTAGAGACACATAACCCTTTATTCTGGGTAGGAAACGCTTCTTATTTTATAGATGCAAATACATTGTTATTTTTATGGTTATATAAAAGCCACATTTTTAACTTTGTAATGCTTGTAAAACTTTAATTACTAACAACTTTAATTTGGCTTTCATTTACAAAGTAACCTGTAATTGACATCAGATTGGTTTCAGTTTTCTTGTTAAAAGCAAAAGTAACTGATTTTGTGAGTTTTGGTAGAAATGTGATTAATGTATTAGAAGGAATAGGTTTTAATTACAATGCTTGTGTCAGGTGTCTATGTATTAATTAATCCTAGTAGGCAGGTCTGGTGTGGGCCTTTTCCTGGTGAAAGGGAGGGCTTGGTTTGTTCTCCCAAATTATTTTTGGATTCAGGAATTTAGATGTCATAGATGTAGAAATGCTTTAAGGAGTTTTAATATCAGTTGATAGTGAAGGATCAGGTGATGAGTGTTCTTTCTGAAACACTTTTCCCTTTCTCCCAGCTGTTGTTATTAATGATACGAGAGGATCTGTGAGTATGGTCATCCCTGCAATAGGATTGAGAGGTTAGGGATGATTGCAGACACAATGTGATGCCAGTTGTCTGTTGAACATTAATTTACATGGAAATGTCAGAGCTAGATATTTTGTTGAAGATATGCTAGGTTTTGGCCTCGTCTTTATGTTGTCAGGGGAAGTTTGAAATATCTTCTTTTTTTTTTTTTTTAAGATTTTTATTGGGAAATTGGGGGGATGGGAACAGTGCTGGGGAATTGGGGAAAGGGGAACAGACAAGTTGCTGTCGTTTTGTTCTTCAGTCTAG
>NW_017731592.1:414183-458547 GCF_001890085.2 Hipposideros armiger
GAGGGCAGTGTCACTGGCCCTCATATGTGGGATCCGAACTGGGGCCCTCTGGCATCCCAAGCCAGTTCTTAACCATCGCGCCACTCAGCTGGCCCCCTAGGAATTTTTCTTACAAATGTATTCACACATTTATGTAAAGTCTTAGGTGCAAAATTATTGCAGCATTGTTAGAAATTGTAAAAGCCTGAGTACAACCTAAATGTGCATTAAGAGAGAACTGGTTAAATAAATTACGGTATATGCCCAGGGATGTGTAGCTGTTTAAAAGAATTAGATAGTACTTTATATTCTGATATGGAACATTTTCCAAGATATACTATTGAGTGGGAGAAAAAAAGCATGATTCACAAGAGTTCATATTTTACATACTACTTGAATAATAAAACAAAACAAAAATAAAAGGGAAAATTTATACGTGTATTTGTATAGAATATCACTGTGAGGATACTGTTGAAAATCTTGATTATGATTTCCTCTGGGGAGGAGAATTGGGGCTGAAGGGTCCATGGGAGAGAAACTTCTTTTCACTGTATTCCTTTTGTATTGTTTAATCTCCTCCTTTCCCTCCCCTTCTTGAGCATAGATTTCTTCTCAACAATTAAAAATGTTTTAAAAAAGAATCTACAGCTCTTAAGAGTTTCTTAGAGCAACTAGTACATTAATTGCCAGTAGTAATTGTTTTCAAAAGTAGGTGTTCTGAAAATTCAAAATAATTCTGCCAAATGTATTTCAAAGAGCTAAAATAGTATTTAAGGGCATATACCCATGTTTATGTGTATTTCCTTCAGGAGGAGTAAAATACTGTACATACTCTATAGATCTGAACAAACTTATTTTTCTAGAGAATGTTTATTCTGATACTGAGATACACCCCCCTCCAAAAATAAAAAAATGGTTCCAGCATGATATTAAAGTAAGCTCAAACAATACTTTCCAGATTCAGAAATCTGGTCCTGTTTAGACTTACTTTCTATGGTGAGTCCTTTGAAAGACCGGAGTCTTGATTCTGAATAGTAACGCTGGTTTATATCATTTATTTGGAATGTCATTTGGGGTTATCTCTTGCTTTTTCTATAAAAGTAGAAAAAGTTGTAACCACTGGGAATTTATTGCCTTTTTTTCCTCTTAGGTGATTGGGATAAAAATCCTAAATTTTACTGGATTATATTTCTACATATATTACCTACAAATTACAGATTTGAGAATTGCTTGATGCCTGTTTACACGTCAGTATTATTAACACCTTATATTTACCTTAGATTGTTTCACAGTTTCCAGAGTTCTCTTACACACTTCCTTACTTGAGCCAAGATGTCAAGCCAAGCTCAAAAAGGTTTGGGTTTTTTTTTTTCCTCCTCATGTGTTTTTATTTCTGGGTTAAAAAAGAAAAACAGCATGCTAGCATGCAATTTTATTATTTAAAACACGCTTTACAGGAGAGAAAAGGATAGTTTTCTAAATGGATAACCATTTCATGTGCAGATTAAAAATACTCAGAATCACACATAATCCAACTCTAATAAATTCTCCTGCTTTACAAAAATCAATAACCATGTGCAGGAGAAGGCTCACATTTACTCATGGGACATCGATGTAACTCTTCTTAGGCTTTAGTGAGGATAATTCACATTCACAATATTAGACAAGCTTTTTGGGGGATAAGGTAGCCCTCTTTTCCCTCCATAATTATGCAGGATTGGAAACGTGATGTTCCTGTTCTCCCCTAAACATGCCTAGTAGACACCCTAACATGTCCAAGACAATCTTCTAGATTCTTCCTCCCCCAAATTCTTCCTTTTCTCAGTCTTCCCTACTTCATTACATCTACCGAGTTGTGCAAACCAAAAATGAAGACTCATTGCCATTCTTCGTATCTCATTTATCCCCAAGTCCTCTCATTTGGGCCACCACACTTTATCTGGACTGTGTCTTCTCTTCGTGGCCATTGCCTCCATTCTACTTCAAGCTGTGATCATCTCTTGCTCAAATTAATGCTTCTTGCCCTTGTTAACGTAAACGCTACTTGCAACCCAGACCAGCCTGCTTCAATATTAGTTATTTCTCTATTTCAAAGATGTTACTAAAGATGAATTATGAAAGTCCCTGTTTGGGCTCATTCTGAAGTAAAGATGGAAAGTGACTTGCTAACATTGCCCTTTCTCCATGCTGGTGCCCCTCCTCACTCAGCTTCTGTGCCCACAGCCTCAGGCTTCAGCTCCAGGAGCAGTGGTGAGGATGGCCAGATGTCTTTGTCAGGGTAACGTGGAGCTTCTCGTGGTCTGATGAGTTAGGGGTGGCCAGTGATATGTTTAATTGTGTACAACAGTGGGGAGAGATCAGGAAACCAAATTGAAGACTACTACTTGAGTTGAGAATGGGAAATACACAGTAGTCGTTACAGTTCAGAGCCCGTGCTACACTGTCTTGTACAGGAGCACAGCACACTGGTTGCCTCTGGATAACTCATGATTTTATCACCCCACCCCTACCCCATAATCATTCCCCAAGATGCTCTGACCCCAGTTTGCCCCATCTTAGTGACATCATCAACAGTCAGTTGCTCAGACAAAAAACCTTGGTGTCCCCCTGGATTCTCTCTTCTCTCTCTTCGTCTAGTTGTCAACTTTTCCCTCATATCCCACATCCTGAATCTGTTTACTTCTCTCCATCTCTACTGTTGCCACCCTCGTCCTAGGCATTGTCACCTGTCACGTGGATGCCTGCAGTAGTCATCTCCTAAATGGTTTCCCTGCTTTCTTTTATTGAAATATCACATACATACATTTTGGTGATATTTTATCAACTGAACATACCTGTGTAACTATATATTTGATCAGTGGTTCTCAACTTGGGGCACTTCTGCCTCCCGAGGGACATTCATTTGGCAATGTCTGGAGCCATTGTTGACTGTTAAAACTTTGTGGATGCTGATGGCATCTAGTGGGTAGATGCCAGGGATGCTGCTAAACCTGCAATACACAGAACAGACCCCACAACAAAGAAGTATCCAGTCCAGAATGTCAGTAGCACTGGAGAAACCCTGGTCTAGGTCACGGAATAAGATATTACTAGTACCTGGAATCCCCACAAGCTCCCTTCCCAGTTTATCCACACACACACCCCCCCCCCCGGCCCCCTACCAAAGATAATCATTGTCCTGACTTCTAACAGCCTGTTTTGAATTTCATATTAATGGAATCATACAGCATGCATTCTTTCATGACTGGCTCCTTTTGCTCAACATTGTATTTGTGAGATTCACTGATATTGTTGTGTGTTGGTTGTATATCAGAGTAGCATTCTATTATGTGAGTGTGCCGTAATTTATCCCTTTACCAGATGATGGACAACTGGGTAGTTTCTAGTTTGGGCTGTTATGATGAACAGTGCTGCTATGAACATTCATGCGTGTGTCTTTTGGTGAGAATATGTGCGCATGTCTGTTAGGTATATACTTAGGAATGGAAGTGCTGGGTCACAGAGTGGGCAGATGTTCACCTTAAACAAAAGTGCCAAACACTTTTCCAAAGTGGTTATACAGCAGTGTATGAGAGTTCCAGTTGCTCCGTATCTTTGCCAACCTTGGCGTTTTCTTTTTCGTTTTAACCCTTTCGGTGGGTATGGCATGGTGTCACTTTGTGGTTCTGCTTTGACTTTGACTCATTTCCAATCCATACCGTTAAATGGTAGCCATAGACATCTTTTATTTTTATTTTTTATTTTAGGTAGGATATAGCTTTGGTATAAGCATTTAAATACCCAAGATTTTTTCCTCTTCCAAGAGACAATTTTCACCACCCTTCTAGGCAGTAATATCTTTTTGAGAATGAATGATTTACCGTAGTGTGAGTCAGAATCAACCCAGGGGCTTGTTAAAATTCAAGATTTTTGGCGCCCATGCTAGCTGCTAGCAAATGTGTTTATACAGAAAAAAATCTAGGTCTATATTTGGATGTAATATAAAAAAGGTAAAAAGAGAATTTAAGTCAAAACCTTAAAAACTTGTTTCTGTGAGTACTTTCTAATTGACTACTTAAATAATATTTTGTCTACATACCAAGTTTCCTTCCTGAAATCGCTTGTGTAGATTCAAACTTGTTTTCTTTTCAAATAACTAGCACCGTGTTAAAATAATATTAACAGAGGGCGGGCTGGGTGGCTCAGTTGGTTAGAGCACATGCTCTTAACAAGGTTGCTGGTTCGACTCCCGCATGGGATGGTGGGCTGCACCCTCCGCAACTAGATTGAAGGACCACGACTTGACTTGGAGCTAATGGGTCCTGGAAAAAAACACACTGTTACCCAATAAAAATTAAAATAATAATAATATGAACAGAGAGAATTATGTAGACTACTATATTATAAACCTAAATTTAATATATTTGGTCCAAAGAGAAATAGATGCATACTTTTCACACACTCACCATGTGAGTTTTATCTGTTTAGTCTTTTATTATTATAAACACATTTCTTCTCCCTAAAGCCCCAAATAAAGTAGCCTGTATTTTATGGGTCAACTATTATGAGCATTATCTTACAATTTGTTTAAGTATGATTTATTCATGCTTTCAGTTTTTAAAGTTTATTTTAAAAGTGAGGTATAGTTGATATACAACATTAGTTTCAGGTGTACAACATAGTAATTGGATATTTGTGTACTTTTTTTGTGTGTGTGAAATGTTCACCACAATAAATCTAGTTAGCACTATCACCTTACATATTAAAAAAAATTTTTTTTCTCGTGATGAGAAGTTTTAAGATGTACTCTCGGCAACTTTCAAATATGCAATATATTTTTAATTTTAATTTTGAAATAATATTAAGATTCACAGGAAATTGCAAAGATGGGGACAGGAAGGTCCTTGTGCCCTTCACTCAGCCTCCCCCCGTTTTTATCATCCTGCATAAGTGTGGTGTAACATCAAAACCAGGAGATTGACAATCGACATTGTACAATCCACAGGGCTTATTCAGATTTCACCAGTCACATGTACACTCGTGTGTGTGTGTGTGTGTGTGTGTGTTTGTGTGTAGTTCTGTGCTGTTTTCTCACGTGTAGATTTGTATAACCACCAGCACAATCAACAACTGTACTGACTGACACCAGAAAGCTCCTTTGTGCTATTCCTTTATAGCCACAGCCACCCCCTCACCCCTGTTCCTGGGACCTCTGGCCATCACTAATCTGTTCGCCATCTCAAAACCTTTTCAAAGCATAAGTCAGATCATGTCATTCTCTTCCTTAAGGTCCTCTAGTGGCGTCCTACTCAGAGTAAAATCAAGCTCCCTCTGACTCCGCCCCATCTGCCCCTCTGGCCTCCTATGTCACTCTAGCCCTTGTTCTATGGGAGGACGCCCTTCCCGGAGGCCGTGTGGTTTTAGTAGGCCACTGCTTTTTGGCCACATTATGTGTTAGGAGGCCTGGGGACTGGGCAGTCACAGGTCGTTGTCAGCCAGGCTTGGGGTTTCTTTGACCGCACCACACCAAAACACCGAGTCTGCTTTCTCCTTAGCTTCTGGGCAATTCCAGGGGCTTGAACCAAAGCCTGAAATGTTCTCAAGTCTAGAATTTAGCCCCTTTTTGTTGCCTTTGGTTTTCTGACCGTCCCCTTGGCCTCTCCCTTAGGGCCATTGGAAATAACTGGTTGGGATAGAGGGACATCATTCACTTGCCCCTCACTTGGGATGCTTTGCAGTTGAGTTGCATCTTGAATGACTTCCGTTTTCAGGTTGAGATTACCTAACAAGGGGATGTGGTCTTGAGATGCCTGGGTGGTCAAGATTCTTTTGTCCACCCCACCCCAGAATCGTATCTCCTGTCCAGTCTACCACCGCCCTCCTTGTCTTTAGACTGTTCTCTGTCTTTAAATCTCTTGGATTGCAGTTTGTAGCAGAAAGGGCCTCTTTCAGCAAAGGCATATTCTCTTTCCCTTTTCACTTATCTCCTTATAGGTCCTTAGTAATGCTGTGAGAAGTAGTCAGAACACTTCCTTACCTGGAATCTTTCCTACCAAGTCCCTTAGTACTCCTCATAGTCTTGGTGGGCACATCAGGCCACAATCTGATTGTCTCTTTCTTAGATAATAAAGATAGCTAAACGCTCAGATTAGGTCAGTAGGGTGGGCTGTTCATTAAAATTCTTCAGCCAATTTCAGTTTTTTACTTTTATGTTGTGTTTACAGTGCCACATTTATTATTAGTTTTTTAAATAAAAAACCAGGATGTTTCAGATGTAATTAGCAGAAAACCTAGCTTAAATTGCTTCAATAAAAAGAATTTTATTTAATAAATTAACTGACAATCCAAAAGTAATTCCAACAGCATGACAAGAACCTGGTTTCTCTCCATTTCTCAGTGTTGTGACCTCAGAGCCATTCTTGGCTCTTTCTTTTGTGTACAAAAGAGCTCTACCAGCAGGTCTTGTGGCTTTTTGCTTCTAGCTTTTAACCAGTAGAAACGTTAAAAGTTGGCTTCCCAAACAGCTCGTCCCTGGAATCTTCTTGTTTGGCTTAATTTCGGTCTCATGTGCATCTCTGAACCAACCACTGTGGCCAGGATGGTAGGATGTGCTGGTTGGACATTTAAAATCCATCTTGGAATCTAGTAATGGTGTTAGTCCCACCTGACATATAGGACTGGGACCTTTGAGGAAACAGGAACATGGATAGTAGGAATGCAACTAACAAATAATTAGACAATACCATTTTTTAAAAAATGTATAATGCTAGCTTTGTGTATGCAGAGAGTAAGGATGGTAAAGCTACCATTTAATGAGCTTCTGAAAAAGAAGTATGCCTTCTTTGTAGAAATATGGAGCAAAAGATGTATTTTTGTAAAAGCACCAAACATTTTTGCCAAGAGTTAGGAATGGTAGGTAGCCTTATATGTGAACTCACCCCAACAAATTTAATCATCATGTATTTTAGAATGTTTCTGGACTGTTGTATAGTGTTGTTTTATTTGGAATTATTTCAGTACTAAGATTTAAACAAAAATTCAGATTGTAGGAATACATTGTTACGTCATTTCTCTAGAAATAATAGGGTATTTTAAGAAAGAAAAGTACATGTTAATTGTAAATTTAATTCAGGTTGTATAGAAAGAGAAAAAAAATTGGTTTTTATGCAAGAGTATAATTTTTTATTAGATAGATTACCACCCCTTCCCTATAATAAAGGCTTTGAATTAATATATCTGTCATATTTCAGTGAACCTAGGTTGACTTTGATTGAAAGTGACATCATTGTTTTATGTGCCACTAAAGAAACACCAGTAATTACAGCATAACATAGGATTCATTTGAAGATTTCAGAGATGTTAAAATATGGAAAAGTGTGTCTTAAAATCAGTGATATATGGAATTATGGCTGTCTCTGACTTGAAAGCCCTGGACATTGTTTGCATATCCACAAATTAATGCCATCTGTCTTCAGTTTAAATACAACACAGAGTGATCTAAAGTTTTTTTCATTTTCGTTTTTGTCCGAAACTTAACATTGGATTTGGTCTCATGTGTTGCAATATTGGCAATGTAATATTGATTCATTGTATAGGTTTAATAATGGATTATACAGAACCCATGACAAGCTCGGCAACTTTGGCTATTTGCTTTACCTCAGCAATTTAGAAGACATTTGAGATACATTGTTGGAAAGCATTAATATTGGTTGAATAAGCCTATTTGGAAGCTAAAGGCAGGTTAAATGATAGGGCTGTACCCTTTTACAATTGCCCAAGTTGTTGGCAGAAAGCCTGGCGAGGAAAACACCTTTGGTACACCCAAACACATTCAGTGTAGAAAACATAATCCTGACATTTGAAAGCAATGAATGGTAGTTCATTTTCCATTAAAATCTAAATGTGGACAGTATATTGTAGAGCTTGAGACATAGTCACAGGCTATTTATGTACCAACTTGGTGTAGTAAAAAGTTGCTATGTCATATGCTTAGCATAAATTTAGAAGTAAAACCCTTAGTGAGGATATCACATAACCTTGCTAGAGGGCTATTTCTCTTGGAGCCTGGTATTTAGAATGTTATGAATGGGGTAGTATGAGCCTGCGTGCTTTTTTGGTGGGGGCTTGTTTTTTAATGGATTATGGAAATCTTTTTAGAGACTTGACCTGTTTACTTACTGCATTATTTATGGCTTACTTCATAAGCAGGATGTCAGCAGGATTCTACTTTTGTTTAAGATAACCACATGAGTGGAGCAGATGTGCTGTTGGGTTATCTTGTCAGAAGCCCAGAGCCTGTCCTCTGGCACATCTGGCACGTGAAGCATAGTATTTGAGGGTGTTGATTACGATTTTAGGAAAGACTATCTCAGTGCATTCCATATTTTAATGTATTCTGAAACAGCAGTGTTTTCTTTTTGGAAACTCCAGGAGGGCTTGTTTGCTCTATTTTGTTTTGTATAGGGTTCAGCTTAACAGTACAAAAAATATACTTTTAGAAAAGGAGTTTTCCTTCAGAAAATGGTACTTAAATTGAAATAACGGGAAAATAATTTCCAAAAGGAGACATTTTATCAATGTAAGTACTTTTCTCATCACCTGCGTAGTAGTGATGTTTATATTTAGAACAGACAGGAGCCAGTCCAAGACTTCTCAGCAAGGCTTTCCAGAAGGATAGGATTATGTCCGAGTTCCTCCAGGTGTTTCATTTCAGACCGATGAGTCAAGGATTGGGTGTTTCTTTTATTAGAATAAACTGGACTTTTTTCAGAAAAAAAACAAGGCAACTCATTGATTTGAAGTGTATACATCACAGTCTAAGAAAAGTATTTTGGATTTTTTAAATGGATAATGCATGCATATGATATAAAAGGGTACCCATTAAAAATAAGTCCTCCTTCCTCGCTGTCCTTGTTGGATGGCTCCAGAGAGGTAGCTATTATTGCCACAGTTGTACTATTGGGTTGTTGGAAAAGTCATGACATATTTTTTCTGTTTTTCATTTAAAAAATGTGTCATGACTTTTCTGACAACCCAATAGTTTCTCCTGTATTCTTCCAGAGGTTTTCTGTCCCCTTCCTCCCTTTCTCTTTAGCACAGATAACAGCATAATATGTGCATTGTTGTGCACCTTGCTTTTGTTACATAATAAGGGTTTGCTCCATTTTTCTACCTCCAGAGCTGCCTCTGTGGCAGAGATATCACTGCTGCTCCATACTGTCTGTGTGCTCACCAACATTTCCCAGCTGCCCTCAGTTAGCTGGGACCACATGATTGGCTCTGGCTAGTGAACTGTGGGAGGAAGTGATCTGTCCCACTCTGGGGCTGAAGCAGTAAGAGCCCGGAGCACCCTTAACTGTGGAGCCTCTATCAGCCTGAGTCCCTGAATGATTATGTGGAGCAGAGGGTCCCCTTCTGCCCTGGTCTGCACCACCAGACCCAACCTATATTGGAAATGTAGTGACAGCAAAGAATACATTTGTGATGCGTTAATTTCTTGTTACATCGTATCAGCCTCTCCTGATTGATATCAAATGATTTGATAGTTTGTTAAAAAACAAAAGGGTATCTCGGGCCGGCCGAGTGGCGCGTTGGTTAAGAGCTGGCTTGGGACACCAGAGAGCCCCGGTTCAGATCCCATGTATGAGGGACAGTGACACTGCCCTCTACAGCTAAGATGCTGAACAACAGCTCAACCTGGAGCTGGGCTGCCGTGAGTCACCGGCAACGGTGTAGGCTGCAGCCCCTGCTGCAGTGGGTTGCCATGGGCTACCGTGTGTAGCCAGCAGCCAGCATGAGGGGCCGTCCAGAAGCCGGCAACTGATCTGCCTCGCCCGGGAAGAGCGCAATGATGGTGCCAACTTGGGCCAGTGAAGCAACGTCCACAACTAGACTGAAGAACAAAAGGACAACAACTTGTCTGTTCCCCTTTCCCCAATTCCCCAGCGCTGTTCCCATCCCCCAATTCCCCAATAAAAAATCTTTATAAAAAAAAGAAAAAAAAAGGGCATCTAGTTAGAGAATAATCATTTTAAATAAACAAATACTAGAGAAATAGATTTTACCCCCAATATGTTACTATACAAATGTAGCATAGCTCTATAGTTTTTTTAAGGATTATGTACCATTGAAAAATATAAAGGAAAAAGAAGTATTTTATTCTAATGAGATGAGGCTTGATTTTTTTTATAGTTCATAATTTTTGCATTCCAATTTGATATTAATTTTCTAATCAGATTGTTTCTAAAGGGGGATAAGCACCAAAGCCATTTAACTAGCTTCACCCAGAATTGAGCAGGATATTTAAGGCTGAGAGGAGAATTGAAAAATATAGTCATCTCTACCGAAACTTAACAGTGCAAAGTAAGTGAAACATTCACTAGAACAGGGGTCGGCAAACTGTGGCTCGCGAGCCACCTGCGGCTCTTTGAGTACATTCCATCTCAAAAGTTTGCCGACCCCTGGAAGAGCCAATCCTGTCCCTCGAAGTTTTGCGAGATCTATAAAATAAATGAAATCACCATTATGTGAATAATATCCTTTAAAAATTTTATAAATGAAACTATGATAATTTGATTTTCATTTTCAATTTTACTTCAGAGCCTATGGCTCACAAGCCGCAGTTTACTGACCCCTGCGGCTCTTCTGTCTCAAAAGTTTGCCCACCCCTGCACTAGAAACAGTTAAGCACAATAAGAAAAGTGCCAGATTGAAAAGGGAGCTCCCTGCGGTCCAGAAAAGTCTAGCTTCTAGGGAGGCCAAATTTGAAGTGGCTCTGGAAAGATCTCGGTGGGGAGAGGGCCGGTGTGGTAATAACATAACATAAAGACAGAGTGGAGCCGGGTGTGGCCTTGTGAAGGGCAAAGTAAGAGATGCCCGACAAGGAGAGGGAGTGAAGAGCACAGCTTCAGCGGCAGGCCGAGGGCCCTGTCTGGGGGGAGTGGTGAAGTGTGAGGGAGACTCGATGGGAAAATGAGATGAAAATTCTCATTTTGGGAGGCCTGCTGTGTAGAAGGGGCTCTTTTGTACTCAGCAGGCAGCACAGGAGCCCATGAATGGAGTAGCGTAGTGGCTTTTAGCCTGGGCACTGGAGGCCAGGGTTCCCGTGCTGGCTTTGCCCCTTTCTAGCTGTGAAAAGTGCTGGGAAGTGTGCGCAGGGTCAGTGCTTAGAGAAGTTAGTTGTGATGTCTACTGCTGCTGCTTCTTGGAAAGGAACTTGGGAACAGAATCATCTAGTGAGGGAATAAATGAGGCCCCTTCACAAAGTAGTAAGTGTTGCTACTGTGCTTATGCAAATACTGGATGGTAGTCTTTCTAGGGTGCTTTACAAGGAATCCTTTATTGGGGCCAAGTTTAGACTAAATGGTTTACAAAGTTTCTTTTAACAAATCTTTATTGAATAGCTACTATGTGTCAGGTGAAGGGAATAGAGATGAGAGGAAGGAAATATTTATTGTTTACGGAGTCTATGCATTGTTACAAAGTTAACATCAGGGCCAGCGGAGTGGCTCGATGGTTAAGAACTGGCTTGGGACGCCAGAGGGCCCCGGTTCGGATCCCACATATAAGGGCCAGTGACACTGCCCTCTATAGCTAAGATGCTGAACAACAGCTCAACCTGGAGCTGGGCTGCCATGAGTCGCCAGCGACGGCATAGGCTGCAGCCCCTGTGGCAGTGGGTTGCCATGGACTACCGTGTGTAGCCAGCAGCNAGTGGGTTGCCATGGACTACCGTGTGTAGCCAGCAGCCAGCGTGAGCGGCCAGCAGCCGCAGTGAGCGGCCGTCCAGAAGCCTGCGACTGATGAAGAACAAAACGACAGCAACTTGTCTGTTCCCATCCCCCCAATTCCCCAATAAAAATCTTTAAAAAAAAAAAAACAAAGTTAACATCAGATTCCCTGTTTGACTCTTGAAAAAAACCATTCCAACTCGAGTAGATACACATCTGTAAAGCAAGTTAAGTGTTACAAGTGATGTTGGACATGCTGATAAAACGCATAGGGCATTTGGGGGAAGTTGGGTTAGTCCTTCCTTCATGTACTCACTTTTGTGTCTTGCTGGTTGATTGCAACATGCCTGAAACCTCCTTAGAAATTCTGTTGGGTTATCGGAAAAGTCATGACGCATTTTTGCAACCAAAAAAACAGAAAAAATACGACATGACTTTTCTGACAGCCCAATAGTTGGAGCCAAACTGCTGCTCCTCCAGTCTTGATGGTAAGTTGGTGTTTGTGCAGTGATTTTCTTTCTTTTCTTTTTGACACTGGGCCTCCTTTCGTTTACATTCAGGTACTACCTGCTTAAATATGTTTGTGGGCAGACTGGGCAGACATAAAATGCAAAGAAGGGAATTGCTCGGGCTGGGGAGGCAGAGCCAATGGAAGATACTGCCCTGTTTACCTCTGCCCTGGATTACTTACGCTGGGGCTGTGCAACCTTCACGCCCAAAGCTTGGAGTCTCTCCAAAACTATTCTAGAATGAGAGTCTGACAAGTGCTAACTTTAGAGCTTCAGTGTTGGGGTGTAATTCTTTGGAATGCCCCTTTTATCCTTTGGCCTTTTTTAGTGGAAACTGGGTTAGGTATGCAAACTATACTGTAGAATTATCAGGTGAATGCTAGGGTTAGAGTATGGGTTTTGGAGTACAATTTACCTGGGCTTCAATTACAGCTTGGATGCTCAGGAACTGGGTGACTTTAGGCAATAATAATAACGATATTTGTCAATTATTGAAGCTTTTACTACTTGCCAGGCAGGCACTATGCTAAGCAGCTCTTAGGAGTTACCATTATTTCCTCCTGTCAGTCAACTTAAGAGGTAGAGATATTCTTGTCCCCATTTTGGAGACAGTTGAGTGCAGTGGAGTCAGCAGACCCAGTTCCACCACATACCAGTGGCCTTGGGCGAATCACACATTTCTCTTTAAGCCTCAGACAATACCTACCTCATAAGGTTGTTGCAAGGAACAGGTGTACTTGGCACCCAGATGTTGGCCAGGAGCTGGCAAGGGCTAGCTTGCATAAGGCTTCACTGAGTACCTGGCAGGTGGACTGAAGTTTAACTGCTTTGTGAAGTTACTTTGTTTCTTATTTATAAGTTGGTGTAAACGTTGTTTCTAAATCTGTCATAGTTCTTTTCTTTTTTTGCGTCCAAATTAAATTCTTCATTAAACGTCATTCAGTTAGAAGCTCCCATGTTCAGTCAAGCACCCCAGAAAGTGATCACGTCAAGGTTTGTTACATGAACAAGGGGGAGGGGAAAGTGGTACTGGCATTATTGTGACACAGATGAGTAAAAATATAAAAAGGAAAGAGGATATTTGTTCTCAAATTTCCACCATTTCTTATCAACATATTTATTTTTTATTGCTATTTACTACTTCACCTACACCTATTGATTATTTACTAAAAATTGGAATAAACTGTGCCTTATTATTATTTATTGCATACATATTACTGAAGTGTTACTCTGAATTACGGTTCCACTGAAAAAATAAATACAATTTTGGTGACTTGCAAAAGTTTGAAAATTCTTGGTTTAGGCTAATGCCCTGCTATTTTTCTATTTGGTTTGGTCTTCAGGCCTTGTCACCACTCTCTCTGAGAAAGAACTTTATATTCTATTTAGTGTCACGAAGCTGGTCATCACTTTGAGATAGAGCATTTTGTGGTCCTTTGAACTTATGAACCAAGTTTAGGAGAGAATTTGCTAGTAGAATATTGTTGGGTCTTGGAGACATTTTGAACAGTACCCAAATACAACACCAGTAACTGTCCAAAGGACACAAGAGAAATGATGTGAAATTATGATTATGTTAAAAAGGAAAAAAGCATGGTTGATATCAGTGTGATTGAGTCAAGTGTTCTCAGTAGTGCGGGGACAAGGACATTAACATTTTCAAAATACGAAAAACAGATCATCCTCCAGTTGCTGTTTTCATGGTGTCCTAACAGCATACAGCTACCCAGGTGGCACTGTGAAGGGACCAGCAGTGGCCCAGGTAGTGAGACTCTGCCCCCCTCCCCCGCCCCTGGTTCCTGCAGGAGCAAGTTCTGTTGGGAGCCTGTCTGAACAATTATTTTCCCCTGAAGTTTGAGGAGCTTGTCCTTGGGTGTGGTGCTTCCCTCCACCATTTGTATAGTTTCCAGACTGCTATGATTTTATCTCTCAGCAATGTTCCAGGAGATTTTAGTGAAAATATAAAACCGCAAAACCGCCTATCAAACTGAGTTTGAAAGGAGACCTCTTGGGAACAGACAAATGAAGTATTCTAAGTGGTCTACCATCCAAAGCATTTCCTGGGCTGAGTGTTTATCAAGGCTGGGCTTTGCTTCCAAACTAAGCTTGGGAAGAATCTGGGAATGTTTCCCAGCTGATTGGGGGTGGGGAGAAGAGGAGGAAGCCAGTCTGGAAGAACAGAGAAAATCTCACTCTCTTTTTCTCTCTTACACAGTTATCTGCTGAAACCTGTCCATAGATGTGACTTGTAAATAGAACCATGTTGGAGTATGAAGGGGGATAGGCTGTTAAATATCCTTAAAAATTATAATATTTTCTATTTGGGAAACATTGGGTCAGATTAATTTTTCAGTGGATCAGCCTTATTCTTCAAGGTTAAAAAAATGCAGAGAAAAGCGCATGATCTCCCTGTTCATTGTCATTAATCTCAAGTCACACCTTTGTTTTTGCTGTGACTCTTATCACAGAGTTCAAGGTCTAAATTCACACATTTGGGAAGAGTGAGGTGTTGAGGAAATAGTAGTGGTAAGTAAGTAGATGGTTTTTCCTTCCTGTCTGACTCTTTTTAGACAACCTGTTGGTTTCAATTCCTTGATGCCAGATCATATCATTACAGACATCCTGGTATATGGAGAGTAGTTCTTGCTCTCTTAGCAGAAATCTTCTAAAGAAAACCAGTCACCCCGATTTCACTGTTTCTTTCCCTTAAAGTTTGTGTAGTCACTACACCTTTATTGAGAATTAAGATGGTGGTGATGCCAGAAGAAAATTTCTTTGACCTGAATAGTGCAAGCTTTACTTTCCTCAATGATGACACATTTATATGTATTTTAAAGTTGTCCTTTCCCCCACCCCCACCGCCAGTGTGCTGCTGTGCGTGTGGGTTCCCCAGCTGAAGAGGCTGGCAGTGGTGGTGAAAGACTTCAATCTAAATTTAGATTCTTTTCAGAGGTTTTCATAGAATACTTCCTTAAATTAAGTCACAAACTGCAAAAGCTGCTGCTACACAGGGCGTCCAGTTTTGTTATTTTTTTCTACTCTAGAAATAAAGAAGATGGGGAAGGAAGGACTGTTTGTCACTCCCTGCTGCTTCGGAACCGTCTGCTGTTGTAGCCAGAATCACTCATGCTTCTGTAATGAATTTAAAGATAAGGGGAGAAGGTCTGGTGGTAGGTGATCTGACAGAAATGGCAGACCATCGCCAGTCTGAGGGAGTGTGGGTAAAACAAGCACTTTGTTGGGGTTGTAATTGCAGGTTGTAGGTCGTAATGAGGAATGATAGGACTTCTTTTTGTCTGACCCCTGTAAATGTGCCGGAGACTAGTGAGCCATCAGTTAAACCAGTACATTTAATTTTTAGGGATAGCAATACAGCTGGAAGATCTTTAGAGTCAAGGGAAAGTTGAAGATGGGCTGTTGGACTATAATCATGGGTGTTTTATACCGTCTCCCTCTCTCTCCTTGAATCATTGAAAAGGCGTTTGAAGGCTCCTTTCAGTATGGAGACCTCCCTTACCCATAAGTCAGTGCCACAGCCCCAGACTGGAGAGGTCTGAAGTGGAAGGAGGACGGAGATCAGGCTTTCCTGCCCCTGGGAGTCAGGGGTCCTGGGGACTGTGTGCCGGGCAGCGGCCTGTTGTCACACTCACACAGCCTTTCGGTTTCTGTTATGTAAGCGTCACACTTTTTATAACCTGATATTTGGGAAATGTGTAACTGTTCCTAAAAAGTGTTCCAGCATCTTTCATTGTTAGATAAACACATGTACGATCTCATTCCCAGTGTCCCGTCCCCTCTGACCCCCCACCCCCGCCCAGCGTGGCTCAACAACCTTCCCATGAGCGTGTTTTCATTATGTAATGACCCCTTTATTTCAATATTTGCTCTTTTTAAAGGTTCATTTGTTTGGGGGAAAGGTAATATAGACATGATGTGGCATGTAAACTGTACAAGACGGCTTATTTTGAAAAGGAATTCTCTTCACACCTGCCCCTTGCCCTCAAGTTCTCTCCCCAGAGACAATCCACTGGTAACAATTCCTTCTATATTTTTGTAAAGATATGTTAGATAAAAATGCTTAAGTATTCTTTCTCAACTCTGCCCCCCCCACACTTAAAGGAGGAGTATATGACACACAGTTCTATGCCTTGCTTTTTTCACTCAATATTATATCTTGAAGAGCTTCCAATATTAATATATGAGCATATGCAGCTGCGTCATTTTTTTTTAATTGAGGTAGAATTCACCGTGTGTATATAATTCAGTGGCTTTTAGTATTATACATGCCCAGTGTTGTACAGCCACTGTCACTATCTAACTCCAGAATATTTTCACCACCCTGAAAATAAACCCAGTACCCAGGAAGCAGTCCCCCTCTCTGTTCCCCCAACACGGGCCCTGGCAACTACTAAGCGGCTTTCTGAGTCTATGAATTTACCTGCTCTGGGCATTTCATTAAAATGCAATTGTACAACATGTGGCCTTTTGTGTCTGGCTTCTTTTACTTGGCATGTTTTCAAGGTTCATTCATGTCACAGTATTATTTGTCAGTACTTCACTCCTTTTTATGGCTGAATGCTATTTCATGGTGTGGATATATCGCATTGTGTTTATCCTTCATCAGTTGATGACCTTTTGGGTTATTTCCACTTTTGGGCTGTTTTTAGTTATGCTGCTATGAACATTCATGTGCAAGTTTTTGTGTGAACATGTTTCAGTGCTCTTGGGTTTATACCTAGAAATAGAAATGCTGGGTCATGTGGAATTCTATGTTTAAATTTTAAGGAACCGCTGTTTTACAGCAGCTGCATCATTTCACCATCCTATAATTTCTCCACATCCTAGCCAACACTTGTTATTTTTTTATTTTTAAATATTTTATTGGGGAATTGGGGGAGGGAACAGCGCTGGGGAACTGGGGAAGTGAAACAGACAAGTTGTCCTTTTGTTCTTCAGGCTAGTTGTGGAGGATGTTGCTTCACTGGCCCATGTTGGTATTATCATTGTGCTCTTCCCGGGTGAGGCAGATCAGTCACCGGCCACTGGACGGCGGCTCCTGGCAGCTCATGCCAGCTGCCGGCTGCTCACAGTAGCTTATGGCAGCCCACTGCAGCAGGGGCTGCAGCCTATATCATGCCGGTGACTCACGGCAGCCCAACTCCAGGTTGAGCTGTTGTTCACCATCTTAGCTGTAGAGGGCAGTGTCACTGGCCCTCATATGGGATCGGAACCGGTGTCCTGCTGCTCAGAGCTGGTGTCCCAAGCCAACTCTTAACCAACATGCCGCTTGGCTGGCCCAACACTTATTTTCCATTTTGTTTTGTTTTGTTTATTAGGTTACTATTATAGCCATCCTAATAGGTATGAGGTGGTATCTTATTGTGGTTTTGATTTGCATTTCCTTAATGACTAACGATGTTAAGGACCTTCTCATGTGCTTATTAGCCATTTGTATATCTTCTTTAGAATAGACATTTCAAGAAATCTCTGTTAATTGGGTTGTCTTTTTGTTGTTGAATTGTAAGAATTCTTTATGTATTCTGGATACTAGACCCTTTCAGATATATGATTTCCAGGTATTTTCTTTCATTCTGCAGGTTATCTTTTCACTTTCTTGATAGTGTCCTTTGATGCACAAAAGTTTTTAATTTTGATGAAATCTTTTATCTATTTTTAAATATTGTTTATACTTTCAGTATCATATTTAAGAAACCATTGCCTTGCCTAAAATAATGAAGAATTTATGCCTGTTTTCTTCTGAGACTTTTATTGGCTTAGCTCTTACATCTAGGTCTTTGATCCATCTTAATTAATTTTGGTATATATTGTGAGGTAGGGGTCCAAATGTATCGTTTTGCAAGTGGATATACAGTTATCCCAATATTATTTGTTGAAAAGACTATGTTGAAAAAGACTTCCCCCATTGAATGGACTTGGCATCTTGTTGAAAATCAGTTGACCATAAATGTATTGCTTTATTTCTGGACTCTCGGTTGTATTCTGTTGATTTATAATATCTCTCATTATGCCAGTTCCACACTATTTTGATAACTATTGCTTTGTAGTAAGTTGAAATAAGAAGTGTGTCTTCTAATTTTGTTCTTTTTCAACATTGTTTTGACTATTCAGCTTCCCTTGCAACTGCATATGAATTTTAGGATGACCTTGTTCATTTCTGTAAAAAATGCCATTTGGAGGGTTTTGATAGGAATTGCTTTGAATCTGTAGATTGATTTGGAAATTGTTACTATCTTAACATTATTAAATATTGCATTCATGAGTATGGAATATCTATTTAGGTCTTTTAAAACTTCTTATAACAATGTATTATAGTTTTCAGTGTATAAGTCGTACTCTTTTGGTTAAATATATTACTGAATATTTTATTTTTGATGCTAATGTAAATGGAATTGTCTTTTTAATTTTATTTTTGGATTGTTCATTGCTAGTGTATAGAAATACAACTGATTTTGGTGTGTTGATCTTGTGTTCTGTAATTTTGCAGCGCTCATTTGTTAGCTCTAAGTGTTTATGTGGGTTCTTTTGGGTTTTCTATGTATAAGACTATGCCATTTGTGAATAGAAGTAGTTTTACCTCTTCCTTTCCAATGGAGATGCTTTTTATCTGGCAAGAGCAGACATTCTAGGTTATTCCAGTTATTTAGGGGGAAACCATTCAGTCTTTCATCACTAAGTATGATGTTAGCTGTGAGTTTTTCATAGATGCCTTTTATCCAGTTCCCTTCTCTTCCTACTTTGTTGAGTGTGGTTTTGTTTTTGTTTTTTATCATGAAAAGATATTGGAATTTGTCAAGTGCTTTTTTTCTGCATCAATTCAGATGTTATTGCGTTTTTTCTTTTTCTATTAATGTGATATATTACATTGATTGATTTTCGATTGTTGAACCACCTTTGCATTCTGAGATAAAACCCACTTAGTCATGGTGTATAATCCTTTTCATACACTGCTGTGTTCAATTTGCTGGTATTTCATTGAGAATTATTTGCATCTATACTCGTATGCACAAGGGATATTGGTCTTTGATGTCTTTGTCTGACTTTGGTATCAGGATGATACTGGCCTCACAGAATGAATTAGAAAGTGTCCCCTCCTATTCTATTTTTGGAAGACTATATGAAGGCTGGTGTTAATTTTTCTTTAAATGTTTGTGGAACTCACGAGTGAAGCCATCTGATCCTAGGGTTTTTCTATTTTGGAAGTTGTTGATTACTGAATCAATCTCTACTTTTATAGGTGTACTCAGAGTTTGTTTCTTGAGTTCATTTTGGTGGGTTATGTGTCTTTAAAAATTTGTTCATTTTATCTAATTTATTGGCATACAGTTCATAGTATTCTTATAATTATTTTTGTTTCTATAAGATTCATAGGAATGACCCCACTTTCATTCCTTATTTTAGTGGTTTCAGTTGTCTTTTTCTTGGTCATTCTCGTTAAAGATTTGTCAGTTTTGTTGATCTTTTCAAAGAACCAACTTTTGGTTTTGTTGATTTTTTCCATTGTTTTATTCTCTACCTCACTGAGCTCTGCTCTATTTTATGTCGTCTCTTTCTGACTGTCTTGGGTTTAATTTGCTCTTCTTTTTCTAGTTCCTTTTGAGGGAAGCTTAGATTATTAATTTGAGATCCTCCTTTTTCAGTGTAGACATTTACAGCTATAAATTTCCCTCTTTGAACTGCTTTTGATGCATCTCATACATTTTGATGTATTTTTATTTTCATTCATCTCAAAATATTTTCTGATTTACTGTGTAAGTTTTCTTGACCCACTTTTTTTTAAGTGTGTTGTTTAACTTCAACATATTAGTGAAATCCAGATTTCCTTCTGTTATTAATTTCCAATTTCATTCCACTGTGATCAGAGAAGATACTTTGATGACTTCAGTCTTTTAAAATTTAATTGAGGCTTGTTTTATGACTTAATATTTGGTCTATCCTCAAGAATATTCCACATGCACTCGAGAAGAATGTGTTTTTTGCTCTCGTTGGGTGGGATGTTCTGTATATGTCTGCTAGGTCTTTGATTTATAGTGTTAAATCTTCCATTTTCTTTTTTTTTTTTTTTTATTGGGGAATTGGGGGGATGGGAACAGTGCTGGGGAATTGGGGAAAGGGGAACAGACAAGTTGCTGTCGTTTTGTTCTTCAATCTAGTTGTGGAGGATGTTGCTTCACTGGCCCAAGTTGGCACCATCATTGCGCTCTTCTCTGGCGAGGCAGATCAGTCGCCGGCTTCTGGACGGCCGCTCACTGCGGCTGCTGGCCGCTCACGCTGGCTGCTGGCCACACACGGTAGCCCATGGCAACCCACTGCCACAGGGGCTGCAGCCTACGCCGTCGCCAGCGACTCACGGCAGCCCAGCTCCAGGTTGAGCTGTTGTTCAGCATCTTAGCTGTGGAGGGCAGTGTCACTGGCCCTCACATGTGGGATCCGAACCGGGGCCCTCTGGCGTCCCAAGCCAGTTCTTAACCATCATGCCACTCGGCCGGCCCTAGGTTTATATTTTTTAAAGTAAGGCTTTAGTTTTCTGAAAAGAACATGTTCTTTCAGATGGCCCTGCTCTTGACGGTTCCTCGTGGTGGTGGAGGGGTTAATGTGTCACGTGGGAACGGTGAGCTTCTTTGCTACCCGCTTCCTGCAGATGGCACAGAGTGCTCCTCCTGTGTTTCATCCGCAGGTGGTATGGGCAGTGAGTTGTCTTTGTTAAGTCTTGTTTCTTTTGGTGACACAAGAATGTACCTTTACAAAAAACTTGTCACAGAATCTACAGTGTATTATTTCCATTTGGTGAATAATTATAACTACATTTGGATTTCTTCCTACCATTTCCACATTTACTTATCTGATATGGGGAAAATGGAAAGGGACTCTCATCTTCACTGCAGTGATAGGCAGGTGACTCAGAAATTGCAAAGACCTTCTTAGTTTTGGTTTAATCTGTACTTCGCTTGAGGAATACCAACTGAAGGGAGAAAAGCAATCGCAAAAAGCAATGGGGTTCTTAAAGGGAGAACTGGCCACCTGTCAGATTTGCCTGCAGCCGTTACCCCTCCCTCCCCTTTTTGCTCTGGGGCAGCCAGAGGATAGGCTTTTTCCTTGTGGTTCATGTGACCTTGTGTTCCCAGTATTTACCAAACATTTTAAATAGTTTTCCAGAAAATTTCCTCCTTCATTTCCCAGTGTGCACATTCAGACCATAAAAGGACCTACTGAGATAAATGTTAAAATTCCACAAATAATAATGATAAGCTAAATTTTTTATCTTTTCCAGTTTGCTTCCTTGGGATAGTCTATCTTGATAGCGAGCGAAGTCTTCAATAGACACTAATTGAGCAACTACTTTTTGCAATAACTTTTTTCTGTACAGTGGAGAATACCCCATATAAAAGAAGAGATTTTAGGGCCGGCTGAGTGGCGCAATGGTTAAGAACTGGCTTGGGACGCCAGAGGGCCCCCGGTTCGGATCCCTCATATGAGAGCCAGTGACACTGCCCTCCACAGCTAAGATGCTGAACAACAGCTCAACCTGGAGCTGGGCTGCTGTGAGTCGCAGGCTATGGCGTAGGCTGCAGCCACTGCTGCAGTGGGTTGCCATGGGCTATCGTGAATAGCCAGCAGCCAGCATGAGCGGCCAGCAGCCAGCGTGAGCAGCCGTCCAGGAAGCCGGCGACTGATCTGCCTCGCCTGGGAAGAGCGCAATGATGGTGCCACCTTGGGCCAGTGAAGCAACGTCCTGCACAACTAGACTGAAGAACAAAAGGACAGCAACTTGTCTGTTCCCCTTCCCCCGAATTCCCCAGCACTGTTCCTATCCCCCCAATTCCCCAATTAAAAAAAAAAAGAGAGAGACTTTATCAGATGTAGTCCCTGCTTTCTGGAATCTTACATGGGGAAGGGAGAGGTTGGGAGGAAAGCTAGCACTTTGCAATACATGCTGTACTGGAGGTAAACAGAATCCCAGGTGTATAAGGGCCAGGCAGTTTCATTCCTTCTGGATGGGTTTGAGGAAGGTTTTGGAAGATGTAGCTTTTGATCTTGGCATTGGAAATAGGCATATGGGTGATGAGTTGGGAAGATATATTAAATAGTGGGAATAGCTTGAGTGACGGGTAGAAATAGAACAGCATTAGGTATTTGTTGGGGAAGGGGAACGATAAATTGTTCTGTGTTCTGGGGTCACAGTCTTAGTGGGAGAGGCTATAGTAGAAGATGAGGGGGTTTATCAGAGTCCATCTGTGTGGTAAATATCCTCTTGCCATTTAGTCACCAACTACAACACCTGATAATAAAAATTTGATATACGATCAGAAATCAAAAGTCTGTCATTAAAAGATAAAAATCAAGAAGCAGTGTATATGGTGGTTAAGAATACAGATTATGAAGCTGGATTGCTTGGGTTCAAACCCCAAATAGTGTGTGACCTTGGGTAAGTTACTCAAGCTCACTGATGTCTCAGTTCGCTCACATGTAACATGGGGATAATGATAGTGCCTACTTACAGATTTATTGCAAGGATTAAGTAGCTAATATGTAAAGTAGCTACAACAATGCCTGGCTCTAGTAGAGTGATATGTAAGTAGAAGTAATTAGTGGTAATAGTATTAGTATTTGGGTACAATGTGCAATTTGAGTTTCTTTCTCTAAGAAAGATTAGATTAGTCTTTCTGTAGATTATATAGTTTATGTTATTTTGCATTAGTGAAATTGTAGCATCTCAGGCCTATAAGTGCCTGAAAACTGTCATACCAGAATTCTCTTTGGAGTAAAAATGTCTTTCTTTTTGAGAGCCTTTGTACTTTGCATTGCAGCTTTCTAGTTTTACTCATCACTTCCTGGGACATAGCAGGTTGTGAAGGTTGGTTGTGTAGCTTATTCGCAGGTTGTGAAGGTTGGTTGTGTAGTTGGTTGTGTAGATACACCTGTGCATGTATCACAGGATTTCAATGCCTCAGTTTGGAAATTAATGGGATATTATGGGAGAGAATGATATCTTGTATATCAGTAAAGTGGTTTGATTATAAGCAACAGAAACTGCCTTTGGTTACGATAAGCATGAGAGAATTTATCAGAAGGCTGTCTTGAATTCCTAGAATGGTAGAAGTCTGGGCACCAAACTGAGAAAAGGCCAGAACTAAGGGAGCTTGGGTGGCCAGCGAGCACAGCAGCCACCTTAAAGGCAAATAGCCTGGTCTGCATGTTTAGGATACCTACCTTTCAGCCTTTCCTAGACTACTTGTGCGAATGCCCCACTGTCAGAGCAAAAAATTGGAAAGTTTAAATGCCTGGCGATAAGGGTCAGAATACATTAGGGATGGGATACATTGTGGCCCTTAAACACTTTCTATAAAGATATTTAATGACGTGGAAATTGTCCACACATTCTATTAAGTGAAAATGGCAGGTAGCAAACTATGGATAGGATAATTATATTTAAAAATTCAATGAAGTAACTACTGTTATTATTCCTATTTGATAGATGAGACTTAGAGCTATTACTGCTTTGCCCAAGGTCACATGGCTAGTAAGTGGAATAAAAGGTGGTGCTTTTATTATTTATTCCGCTCTCTATGTTGAACATGTGTTACTTCTGTAGTGACCAAACTGATTCTTCAGTTATTGTAAAAATTTAAAGTTTTAGAATACTTTTTTCCGTTGAAAAGTTATGTGTCCAGAGATTTCCACTGTACCTTATATGTCTTTTCACATATTACAAGAAGTCCCAATAATTATCTCCATGAGTTGTATCAATTGCCTGTTTGAACTTGTGTGTGACGTACCGTGTGTTTTTACCATTAATGGGACAAGTGATTACCACCATCAAAACCAGAAAATGTAATTGGGATTTTAAACTCAGTATTGTGGCATTTTCAGGATTACATCAAAGTATTGATAAATAGGTTGTGTTTTAAGTGGAAACTTTTTAAGATTTGTGTTTGTCACGTCTTGGCATGAGCTTCTCATTTGTCAAGTCTAGTTATAAAAAGACGCTGGTTTCCATGTATATATTTAAAATACCCTGAGTCATGGGTTCAGATGAGTAATAGACACTTCACCTAAATTCATCAGATTTCTGCTTTGTCATGCCTTAACATGAGGCAGTGTGCATTTATTTTAGTACTTGAAATAGCAAGCACATCAAATTGGCAAAGTAGTATTCATTTTCAGTTCTCTTCCTCAGTGTTTTTATATTACTTTCCAGAAATGACTTTATTGTGCTGAAAGCTTGTGTTCGATTTGACAGGAAGGTCAGGGAAAGCGCCCACGTGTGTATGCACTCAGGCTTGTGTATATGGCACTGTGAGTGGTGTGTGCACAGGTGTTTGGAAATTGAAAGCTCCATGTCTCCATCTCCTCATCCCTCTTACGAAACCTCAGCTCAAACCCAGAACCACACTGGTTGTGAGACGTGCCATTAGACGCACCACTAAAAGAGGGAACATGCTAGATTAAATATGACAATGCTTTCTTATTATCTCTGACTTTTACTTCTGTATAATTACACTATTGAAAGCAGGACTTATTTAAGTATAGGTTTTTATCTTGTAGTATTCTTGTGCATATATAATTAAAAAGTACAAGCCAAATAGATTAAAGAATTCCTAAAATGTTTTCACATTCAGGGTCCATCTCTTCTGAATCAACTGTTTGACACAGACTCAACAATATTTGTGTTTTCCCACATACTATGACATAGAATGGGTTGGTAATGCAAATTTTAAAAAGTACTCCATTCTTATATCTAAGTTTTTTAAACCACTTTAATGAGATATAATTCCCATACCACACAGCTTCTCCCAAAGTGTAAAATTCAGTGGGTTTTTTGGTTATTAATTTTTTTAAAATTGTGGTAAATATATATATAATAAAAGTTGTCATTTTAACCATTTTGAAGTATGCAATTCAGTGGCATTAATTACATTCATAATGTTGTGCAACCATCACCACTGTCTGCTATTTCCAAACCTTTTAAAAATCACCTCAAACAGAAGCTCTGTAACCATTAAGTAATAACTCTTCATTTTGCCCTCTCCCAACCCCCTCTTAACCTCTACTTTTGTTTTTTTAATTAAATGTATTGGGGTGGCATTCATTAATAAAATTTTACAGGTTTTAAGTGTACAATTCTATAATACATTATCTATATTTTGCATTGTGTGTTCACCACCCCAAGTCAATTATCTTTCCACCATTATATTTGACTCCCTTTACCCTCTTCTACCACCTCTCCTACCCACTTACCTTCTGGTAACCACTAATATATTGTCTGTGTCTATGAGTTTTTGTTTGTTTGTCTTGTTCAGCGGTTCTCAACCTGTGGGTCGCAACCCCTTTGGGGGTCGAATGACCCTTTCACAGGGGTCGCCTAAGACCATCGGAAAACAAAAAGATACTTACATTACGATTCATAACAGTAGCAAAATTACAGTTATAGAGTAGCAACGAAAATAATTTTATGGTTGGGGGTCACCACAACATGAGGAACTGTATTAAGGGGTCGCCGCATTAGGAAGGTTGAGAACCGCTGGTCTTGTTCATTTGTTGCTTTCATTATTATATCCCACATATGAGTGAAATCATGTGGTTCTCGACTTTTTCTGTCTGACTTATTTCACTTAGCATAATCTTGGAATCCATCCATGTTGTCGCAAATGGCACTATTTTACCATTTCATATGGCCAGTAGTATTCCATTGTGTATATGTACCACATCTTCTTTATCCAGTCATCCATCAAAAGACACTTGGGCTGTTTCCATGTCTTGGCCACTGTGAATAATGCTGCAATAAACATTGGAGCACATGTATCTTTATGGATAAATGTTTTCAAATTTTGCGGTAGATACCCAAAAGAGGGGTTGCTGGGTCGTATGGTAATTCTATTAATTTTTGGAGGAGCCTCCATACTGTTTTCCATAGTGGTTGCACCAATTTGCATTCCCACCAACAGTGAATGAGGGTTCCTCTTTCTCCACAACCTCTTCAACACTTGTTATTATTTCTTATTGTTGATAGCCATTCTGACAGGTGTGAAGTGGTACTTCATTGTGGTTTTGATTTGCATTTCCCTAACAGCTAGTGAAGTTGAGCATCTTTTCATATATCGGTTGGCCGTTTCTATGTCTTCTTGGGAAAAGTGTCTGTTTAGGTCCTCTGCCCATTTTATAATTGGATTGTTTGTTTTTTGTTGTTGAGTTCTTTCTATATGTATTTTGGATATTAGCACCTTATTGGTGGTGTTTGCAAATATCTTCTTCCCTTCGACAACCCCCTGGTGACCTCTAATCTACTTTCTGTCTATTAATTTGCCTACTCTAGATATTTCTGTAAGTGGAATCATACAATATGTCTTTTTATGTCTGGCTTCTTTCACTTAGCATAGTGTTTTCAAGGTTCATTCATATTGTGACATGTTAGAGTTTCCTTGCTTTTAGATTGAATAATATGTCATGGTATGGATATACTGTAATTTGTTTATCCATTAATCTGTTGGTGAACACTTGGGCTCTTCCCACCTTTGAGCTATTGTGAATGATGCTACAATGAACTTGGGGATACAAGTATCTTACTTGAGATCCTGCTTTCAATTCCTTTGAGTATATGCCTGGAAGTCGCGTTGCTGGGTCATATGGTTGTTCTATGTTTAGCTTTTGTAACCTCTGTAAATTTTAATGCTGATACTTTCGATCTCCACACACACACAGGCAATGACAACTGCATCACGACTGTCACTGGCTGATTGTAAGATGCATCTCGATTTCAGAGATGTTAAAGTGCAGGTCTTAGAATTGATGAAATACTGTGTTTTGATATTCAATAAAGCTGAATGAATACCTTTAAGGATATGGTGGGTCAGTATGCCTATATTGGAAAATTTTCATCTAAATGTATTCTTAAAAATCATTTTTTTAAAAATACAAGTTTCTCATTATAAAGGAATATAAATAACCCTCATTGTACAATATTTGGAAAAAAACAGATAAGTGTGAAGGAAAAAATAACCTGCCCATTTCCTCTTTTTCTCAGAAATACTACTACTAATCTTTTTTTTTAATTATTATTTTTTTTACTATTAATCTTTTACTCTTTTTTTTTTGTTATTTTGTCAGGCATACATATTTGTTTATAGTCTTTGTCTGTCGGATTCCTGACAAAAGTAACATATACTCAATTTTGAAATTACAGAACTATTTGCCTTAGACAGTGAAAGCCTCCTGCTTGTTCTCCAACACCCTCCCACCACCCACCCACCCCCATTACCCCGTAAGATGATGCTGCTTACAGAGTTTGAAATATGAGCCTACAGATTTTGTTTTATGCCTATATCAACATTTATTGCTAATATTTTATTGTCGTATTTCTGTTGTCATGGGATCATACTAACAGTGTTTTCTAATTTGTTTTTCAAATTAGAAACATCTATATGTAAAGAGATCTAGCAACTTCATTTTATTTTATTCTTAATTAAAATTTTTATTTTTGAAAATGTAATACCTGCATATGGTAATACATACAATAGTAAAGTACTACAGGAGAGATAGGCTGAAATTGACAATATCTTTCCCTTCCATTCTCTACTCCCCTGAGTTTCTGTGATAACTCCAGATAATATAAATATGCTTCTCAATGTTTACTTAATTTTGCAGAACAGTGTAACTATCCTGTGAGAACTTCCAGGTTTGCATGGATTCTGTTAGATTAGAAGATAGCTGGCATATGTAGTTTTGACTTGTGCATGACTGTCCCCCACCCGCTTTTATTTATAAGCACCATATCTGCACACTAGGCCAAGGTATAGCCCCCACTCCACTGTTGAATTTCTACCAGACCTATTTCTCCCTTTACCTTGTTTTTTTTTTAACCAGTGAATCTAGGAAAACACACCACCACCGCCCCCATCATATAGCATGCCTTTGTTCTAATATTGATATAACTATTGAATAGATGAATTCTTTTTCACAGCTCTTTAGAGACAGATGTATAGGATGTTAGTAATATGTACAAAGAACAGAAAAACATTAAGATGGTTCCATTAAAATGTTAGATTTTAGAATAAGATATAAAATTTCAAGTTACTGTTTATAGATCATATTTTGCCTCTATTTTGTGCAGAGTATAGATTTAAATGGAATCAAAAGTCAGAATCCTAGTGTGCTCCTATATAGAGATGGCCAACTTATAATGCCTTGTCTTTTTTTAATTTCAAATGCACACCATAATATCATACTCTTTATCCCTCTTAATAACATCATATTAAAGTAGTCTTTGAGCTTACCTAGACATAGATGTGCAAAATAAGAAAAACTAAATTATTTTGTAATATATATATGTAAATATATATATATGTAAATATATATATATATGTAAAAAAATTTCCCCCTTCCCTGTGAAATTATTCAGATGTGGAATTCAGATGTGGAATTCCCACCTCCATTTATAAAAATTGATTGCACATTGTACCATAAATTAATATATATTATGTTTTAGTTTGAAATTTGACTGTGCATGTCTCCTGTAGTGTATTTTTATATCTAAACCTCGGTGCCAAATAGAGCCAAAAACACAGTATCTCAGTTTTTAAATTAGTGGAAACTACATACTACATTCTTACCACTACCCTCCTTCCTGTCCCCCAGATTTCTTCAGAACATAATAATATATTGTTCCTTATCAAGAATCAAACTCATTGGTAACTTTTCAGAAAACTGAACTGAGTTCTAAAATGAAAATAAATGGCTGAAAAATGTATTGAGTGCGGTTAAAAATTGGTTACCTCTTCTTCTAATTATTAAGTAAATAACTAGAATAAGTAATTACTAAGTAGAGAGATCTTTTTCTGCCAGGTTTATCTCTGCCCATTGTTTAATGGATTTGGATTTAAATTTTGATGAGGCTTATTTTGTATCTCTTTTTGACTGAATATTCTTGTTGCTTCACAAGGTAGTGTCTATATTTCATCTTCTTCACTCCTTGTGGTGAAATTGTCCTCTCAACTTCTATTTCAGTCTGTTTGATCATTGATAGAATATTTCTAGTATTAACTTATAAACTATGAGTTAATGATCGTTGTTTTAACAAAGACACAAAACTTATTCAAATAAACGTGCTTCTTTACATGCATCACCTGGAAAGGCTGGATATATATTTCTACAATGTTGGGCTCAGAATTTGCAACTGCTGGTTCTTAAATTGAGGTGCTGATTGTTCTCTTTCCTTCTTACTAGATGGAGTGCAGCATCTTTCCAGCACTGGATTCATAGGTTTCCTGCCATTGGGCCTGTTGTTAACCTCAGTGTATTTAAGTGAATGTTTGAGGATTTAAAAGCCTTCATTATTAATGATGATCCTGGACCAATTTTTTAAAACAAAAGATAGAGTCCCTTTTAGTTTCAAGGATAATTGACTTCAAACCCTCTGAACACAGGAAATAAACGCCTGGACTCCTATTCTGTCCCAGCCGATTAAGTCGTTACAGCCCATGTCCTTACCTTGGACTTTTATTCCCTTCAGTGTTATTTAGCCCACATGCCTAACTAGCCCTGGACTTTGTAAAAACAGAGGCTGGTGGTCAAACTGAGGAGATTAACTCGACAATTTTTAAATAGATCTTTTCCTATATATTTATTTAGAGTATAACATGTTGGTATTATTTAAGGCTAAAAATCTTTCATAGAGTCATATCACTATGTTGTTCACCCCACCTTTGTGATGATTTTCTGGTTCAGTATTTTTCCAAATAATTTTTAAGCTGATTGTTTATAGGAGAAAAAAAGCCATCAATGCAGATGCCAATCTAACTGATAAATAGGTGGGTACCATCTTTTAAAAAAAAAAGTATGTGTGTGTGTATTATTTATATATATAGATATATATATGTATATCTATATATACTTACATATACATATCAGCTTTATTGCGATAGAATTCACCATCAAAGTCACCTTTTTAAATTTTTTTTTTTAATTTTAAAAAAAATTTTATTGAGGAACTGTGTTTTTCCAAGACCCATCAGCTCCGAGTCAAGTAGTTGTTTCAATCTATTGTAGTTGTGGAAGGCGCAGATCAGCTCCAAGTCCAATCGCCGTTTTCAATCTAGTTGCGGGGGGCGCAGCCCATCATCCCATGTGGGAATTGAACAGGCAACCTTGTTGTTAGGAGCACGTGTTCTAACCAACTGAGCCACTCTGCCACCCCCAAAGTCACCTTTTAAAAGTATACAATTTAGTGGCTTTTAGTATATTCATAGTGTTGTACAGCCATCACCGTGACCTTATTTTAGGACATTTCGAACACTCTAAAAGCAGTTGCCCAAAATCAATTGACATAAATGTAAGGGTTTATTTGTTAACTCCCAGGGCTATCCCATTGATCTACCTACTCAGACACGTCTAGCCTATGCCAGTACCCACCACACCATCTTGATTGCCATAGCTTAGTCGTAAGGTTTGAAATTGGTGTGAGTCATTGTTTTGGCTTCTGGGGCCATTGCATTGCCATATGAATTTTAGGATTTTTTTTTTTTGTATATGTTGACAAAAATATAAAAAAAGGACAGCTGGCATTTTGATGGGGGTTGCTTTGGGTGGATGCCATCCTATTTTAAATAGCCCACCAAATCTCTACTGTTGATTGCATTCAGCTTCTGGAACACGTCTCTTTTCCTGGGTGTATTCATAGAGGATGTGCATCTTGGTGGCAAAGTCAATGCAAATCCCAAATTAGATTATTTGAAGAAACTCTGAACAGACACTATCTATATATTGAACTCTTTCCTTGGTTTCATTATTAAAAATATATATGTGGCATCCTCTGGTCAGGGTATTTGCTTTGCAAATTTTTTAAAAATTTACTGGGATGACATTGGTTAATGATATCAATAAGTCTCAGGTAGACAGTTCTATAATACATCCTCTGTCTACTACTTTGTGTGATCGCCACCCAGAGTCTAGTCTCCTTCCATCACCATTTATTTGACCCTACCTCCCCCTCTTTTTTTTTTAAAGATTTTTTTATTGGGGAATTGGGGGATGGGAACAGTGCTGGGGAATTGGGGGAAGGGGAACAGACAAGTTGCTGTTGTTTTGTTGTTTAGTCTAGTTGTGGAGGATGTTGCTTCACTGGCCCAAGTTGGCACCATCATTGAGCTCTTCCCGGGCGAGGCAGATCAGTCGCCGGCTTCTGGACGGCCACTCACTGTGGCTGCTGGCCGCTCACGCTGGCTGCTGGCTACACACGGTAACCCATGGCAACTCACTGCCACAGAGGCTGCAGCCTACGCCTTGCGACTCAGGGCAGCCCAGCTCCAGGTTGAGCTGTTGTTCAGCATCTTAGCTGTGGAGGGCAGTGTCACTGGCCCTCATATGTGGGATCCGAAACGGGCCCTCTGGCATCCCAAGCCAGTTCTTAACCATCGCGCCACTCAGCCGGCCCTCTCCCCCTCTTTTTTAACTCTTAAGGATTTTAGCTGTATGTTAGGATGGTGTGAAAGGCATTGGTGATTTCTCATAGTGTACATAGCATGGCCTTCCTCTGCTCCCCATCATGAGAAAGGAATTGTCTTAGAAAGCAGGGAAGCACTTGTAAGAAAGATAGGTATTTTTCTCTAAGAGTCAATTTAGTTCAACATTACTGTTCTCTTACTTTGTGTAAGGCACTGTGCTAGCTGCTACAGGAGGAGGAAAAAGCAGAATAAGCCCTCCTTAGGCTATTGAAACAACCTCCAAATAGGTCAGTCTTCCTGCCTCCTCCCTCTCCCCTGTTCCTTCTCATTTTCTACTCCAGTGCCAGAGTTGATAGCTTCCTGAAAATCCCAATCTGGCCCTGTTCGGTTTCTCCTTGCCCATGGGGTAAAGTCCAGATTCCTGAGCCTTGCAGATAAGACCTTTCTCATCGGACTCTAGCCTTTGGTCTGACTCCTGAACCATACACCCCGTAGACGCACACTTTCCCCGAATGCCCATGCCCCTCAAACGTACCCTTACGCGTGCTCCTTCTCTGTGGAATGCCCTCCCGCCCTTTCTGCTTGGCAGGGGCCATCACCCTTTCTCCTCTTCCCACAGCAGCGTCTTCAGAACCTTCCTGTCTTTGTTGCTGCTAAAGAGCGAGGCCGAGACTGAATCACCTGTGTTTCCCCAGTGGCACAGGGCTGGCCAAACTAGTTCTTAGATGTTACTGTGAATGAATGAGGAGGAATACCTGCTTTAGGGACATTATACCAGGAATCGAATGGGGAGGGAAGACGTTCAAAGGGCTGAAAGTCGCTACCATGTGGCTGAGTGGAAAACAGTGTCTTATTCAGCTAAATTCTGTCGTTCCTCTTGACCAGATATGGTACAAATATAAATCTGTCTGGTTTTAATCCACCGTATAGCTTGATGTTCTGGGTTGTTTTTTCCTATGTTGCTGTCCTTTGTTCCAGTAAGGCTCCAGGCAGAGTGCCTGTGAATAGGGGGCTGATGTGTGGTGACACAGGCAGAAGTATGAGTCAATTAGTGATGAAAACGAGAGAGTGAGCTGTTCTACATGATAGGCAGTCACGTCAGATTTTTAAAGAATGTTCCCTGTGTGTGGTGAGCCACCTGGCTTTCTGTGTTTCATTGAGCTGACTTTCTCTCTTGGAGTCTCATGCTTATAGAGAGAGGTCCTTCTAACTCAGCTGCCTTTTGTAATGTCCATAAGCAGGTGTTTGTTCATTTGGGGATTAAATATTATAGATTCCCCTACCCTCACTTCAATTTCTTTACCTTACAAAAAATAAGGTAATTGTTTGTTACATTTTAAATGCAAGGATCAATTTAACTCCTGAATATAAGGGGAAGAAGGCAGATTATTTATTCTTACAGTAAATTTAGCTTTACTGTATAATTACTTCATAAAATTTCACTGTGTGGGAACTCCTATGTTTTTCATTTTATGTGTGTTTTCAATAAAAGCATCTTGTGAAGGAAACAATGAAAATTTCGCTGGTGATTAACTTAGGTTTCGTTTGTCTGATGAAATCTTTATTTCCTCTTGATTCCTGAAAGCCGTTTTGTGTGATAGAGGATTCCAGGTTTGCAGTCATTGAAGGCACTCCCCTGCCTTCCGACTTCCATTGTTGCTTTTGAGAAGTCAGCCATCAGTACTCAGAAAGTAATCTTTCCTTTTTCTATGGCTACTTTTACGATTTTTCTTTTTGTCTCATTTTCTGCAGTCTCCCTGTGATATAACCAGGTGTGTCGTTCTTTTTATTTATTCTGTTGCGATTTTGAATTTATGAATTGATGTTTTTCATCACTTCTTGAAAATTCCCAGCCAGGATCTCTTTCATTATCACCTTTGCCCCATTCTCTCTTTCTCTCTTGTGTTTCTGGGACTCCAGTTCAACTTAAATTGGAGTTTTTCACTGTAGCAGTTTCATTTTGCTCTTCTTTTTTTAATTTCCTAACGTATAAAGTTAGATTTTTCATTTGCAATTTTTCTAATAAACATTTTTTCTTATATGTGACATTTTATGGATATCTTGACCTCTGATTAATATATTTTAAGAGATATGAATTTGTTGTTTTGTATGTTTTATCACAATAAGCTAACTAATTGAGACTTTTTTTTGTTTCAGAATTTCTGTGCCATCTTTTCCTATCATTTTTACTCTATTGATTTTATTTCGTTTAACTGGAAATATATCCTATTAAATAGCTTGAGTTGAAAATTTTAAGCCAGGTTGGTTAGGAATCTCTTTGGACATTGAGGCACACACAAATACTTTAAACATTCTGTTAGAGTTTTTCTTAGTGACTTTGGTTTACTAATGACTTGAGAAATTGTATAAGTGCAACTTGAATTAGAGTTAGTGTTTATTGAGTTTTTTAGTCTTTTTTTTAAAGATTTTATTGGGGGTTGAGGGAGGGAACAGCATTGGGGAATTGGGAAGGGGAACAGACAAGTTGCTATCCTTTTGTTCTTCAGTCTAGCTGTGGAGAATGTTGCTTCACTGGCCCATGTTGGTATTATCATTGCGTGAGGCAGATCAGTCACCTGGGTGAGGCAGATCAGTCACCGGCCATTGGACGGCCGCTCACACCGGCTGCCAGCCGCTCACACTGGCTGCCGGCCACTCACGGTAGCTTATGTCAGCCCACTGCAGCCCCACTGCAGCCTATGCCGTCGCCAGCAACTCATGGCAGCCCAGCTCCAGGTCGAGCTGTTGTTCATCATCTTAGCTGTAGAGGGCACAGTGTCACTGGCCCATGTGGGATCTGAACCAGCAGCCCTGCTGCTCAGAGCTGGCGTCCCAAGCCAACTCTTAACCAACAAGCCACTAGGCCGGCCCATGATTTTTTTAGTCTTAATGTGGTTACATGGTGGTGGGTATTCAACTCACTTTTACAGCATTGGGTATCAACTCCCAGAAAGTGACTGAAGTTTAATTTTCAGATATATCTCCACTGTGCCCTTTACATTAGAAAAATAGAGAGAAAAATTTTATCTCATAAATTTTCTTGTAAGTACTGCTTTGGTTGAAGTCCACAAATTTTGATATGTTAATTTTTACATTTTCTTTCAGTTGGAATTATTCTTTAATCTCCCTTAAGACCTTCCCTCTGACCCCTGGATTACTTAGAAATGTGGTGTTTACTGTCCACGTGTTTGCAGATTTTCCCGTTATCTTTTTGTATTGCTTGCTAATGTAATTCCACTATGACCAGAGAGCATACGTTGTACAATTTCAGTTTCAGGTTTGTTTAATGGATGTTCCGTGTGTCCTGAAAAGAATGTGTGTACTGCTGTGGTTGTGTGCCGTGTTCTGTAAATGTCAGTGTGATACAGTTAGTTGGTAGCGTTCAGTCCTGTATCCTTGCTGACTTTCTGTCTCCTAGTTCTGTTGATTACTGAGAGGCATATTGAAGTCTCCAGCTGTAATTTTGGATTTTTCTGTTTCTCTTTTCAATTCTGTCAGATTTTGCTCCACGTGTTTTGAGGCTTTTTTTGTTAGGTACATATACATTTAGGATTGTTATGTCTTCTTTGCAAAGTAACCCTTTTATCATTATGTAATGTCCCTCTTTATCCACTATCATTTTTTTGTTCTGAAAGTCTACTTTGTCTAATCTTACTATAGCCACTCGAGCTTTCTTACAATTATTAGCGTTTGCATGGTATATCATGTTGCCCTATGTGAGTTGGAATTTTCCTGGTTCTTGTGTGCTGAGTAATTTGGGATGATGTCCTGGACATTTTGAATATTGTGAGACTGCATCTTATTTAAATCCTGTGGTGGATGTGTTTGTTTTAGCAGGCATTGATTTCGTTGGGTTCAGGGCATGTGTTCTAACCAGCCTTCTGGGGGTCGTGGTTTCAGTGACAGTCCCATTTTCATAACTTACGCAGAGGTATTTGTATCTGACCTACATGTGTTCCACCAGTGACCACCTGGCGCTTGATCAGTGGTTTACCCCGTAGTTCAGGTGTGCAGGACATCTGCACCTGCAAGTTACCCATAGCATCCGGAACCCAGGCTAGAGCTTTTGCTGGCCACCCAGCTGATACAGAGCTGGGCTGCTGTCTGAACTCCCGGCAGGAAGCTACCTTCTGTGGGCCCCAACTGAGAGATGGTTCGTCGGGACCCCGTCCTTGGCAGTTAGCAGACTCCAACCCTTGACCCCAAGCCCTAAAATGTTGCCTCTCAGCACGTGACTCCAGGGCAGAGGCAGCTGGACTTCTGGGTTCTCTCTAGGATCAAGCACTGATTGGATCTGGGCTCAGTACATCCTCACCACCTTGTTAGCTCCGTGATGCTCTTTGGGAGATAATTTTTGTATTTCCTCCAGCTTTTGTTGTTTTCAGCAGACTGACTTACCTCACCAAGTGTGGAAATAATGATAATTTTTAACATTTTTCAGTTTGTGAATTAGAGGTTGTTATGGATTGCGTTTTGTCTCTCCCAAATTCATATGTTGAAGTCCTAACCCCAGAACCTCAGCGTCTGATCCCATGTGGAAATAGGGTTCTTACAGATGTAATTAGTTAAGATGAGGTCATAATGGGGTCGGGTGGGCTCCCAATCCAGTATGACCGGTGTCCTTATCAAATTGGGACATTTGGACACAGACACGCATGAAGGGGGATCAGTCAGCTAAGGAACAGCAGAGATTGCCAGCAAACCACCAGAAGTGGGGAGAGAGGCATGGAACCGATTCTCCTTTGTAGCCCGCAGGAGGAACCAGCCTACTGTCATCTGGATCTCAGACTCCTAGTCTCCAGAACTGTGAGATCATGAATTTTCTGTTGTTTCAGCCACACCACACCTGGCACTTTGTGATGGCAGTCCTAGCAAATTAATGAAGAGCCATTCATTTCTTTAAGTTGAGATCTTTAAAAATTCATACTCTCTTAGGTCCTGAAGATAACTGTAAGTGCTTAACCCATTGCCTGTACATAGTAGGTAGGCACTTGATAAGTGTTTATAGCTCTTTCTGCTATAATGAAATATTTACATTCCTGAAAAACCTTGCATTCTGCAAATCATGCACTAAAAATTGCATCTTATGAGAAAAATAAGATTGTGGCAGATCTCGCAAAATCTGTGCAACTTGGTAACTACAAGCAAAAGCAATAATTGTACCTCAGGAGGTTCCCTGGACCACCTGGGCAGACATCTCTGTGGCTGAAAGTTGCTAAAATGGATACTAAAAATGTACCAAACCAGCAAAGAGGAAATTGTAGCAGTGCTTGAATTGGTACACGGATGGTGGGTGTTGAGACACTACAAATAGAAGTGAAGTTCTGATTTTATAAAGGGCATTGGCAGTGCAGTGGCCAAGCTGGCGAGACCTCCGCCTGGCTGAGAGTGAGACCCAGCAGGTGCAGCCTCTCTTTCACAGCTTTAACATTCAGTTTCTGGCTAAGGCCAGTTAGGTGAGCACTTTGTTTTCCTTGCCTATGATTTTAGATAGTTCCATTTCCTCCACTTCTTTGCTTAGGAAACTCACAAATGAATCAATGAGACTTCCATGCTGTAATGATGGCATTCCCACTGAACAATCTAATGTGAGCTCATCTGTGTTAGAGAAATTCACAGCAGGACACATGGTATTTGAATTGAGTCGAATTCCCTTTTCTGCTCTTCAGATTTACCTTGTCTCCTGAGCAGCTGCTTATGTTAAATTTAAGTGACTTAAAAGACACTGGTTTAGTCAGAGCTGTATTTTAAAAATTATAGAGTTATTTAAAAATTAAGTTGCTAGATATTGCCCTAAACTTGTTCAACTTTAACATTTGCAATTAATAGGAGATATTTACTTTATGATATACAAAGCTATTCATTGTTCATCTTGATTGTCTTTCTTACAAAAGGTATTATTTATGAATTTTTAATTTGATTCTGTTTGTATTTCTAGTATTTTTAGTTTGGTGTCCCAAAATATTTAAGGTTACTTTTAGGTCACATTTATTTGATTTTAATTTTGAAATAATATATATATTATTTATCTATATATACACATACATAAATATACGCATATAGATAGATACACACACACACACATACACACAAGATTAAAAATATCTGAAATACATATATATGGTTTCAAATAATTTCTGTCTTTCAGGTATTTTTAACCTTATGCATAAATTTCAACTGAGATATTAATGAAAGTTATAATTTGACTTTTGTTCTCTGTTATTTTTGAAAATTCAAATTATTGTATTACAACATAGAAAGTCTTATTTGTTTATCAAAACTTTAATATTTAGACAGCAAAACTTATTTTAGCAAATTACTTATAATTCATTCATAATTGAAAAATCTCTCTTCAACCTGGGGATATATACTTAGCTTTTTTTAAAAAAAAAGGTTAAATATACATAAAGAACAGTGTACATGTAATGGAGTACATTACTTTTTCTAAATTAAAAAAAGTCTTAAAGAGCAGCCCTCTATATAAGGAGAGAAGAAATCATAAACTATATTTAGCTTGGCATAAAATGATGTTTGCATGAGAATTTTAGGAATGAAACTGCAAAAACTCAGGATTTGGGTGCCATTTTGGTAGGGCTCTGGCAATTTGATAATAGTTTAATGCTGTTATAGGGTGGTTGCTTTGTTGCATTTTATTGAATTTTTGGCAGTAATTCCTGGGGAATTTTTGTTTTTCAGGACATAACACAGTAAATCTTTGTGGTGATAAAAATGTCCATATTCTCACGTAATTTCTGTAAGCTAGAGTTGAAGACTGAGTAGGACAGTGGCTTTGAAATGAAAGGAAAGGAAATTCGACAGTTATGAAGAATGCAGACTGAAGGCAACTTTAAATCTGATTGATTAATCTGTAATTCACTTTGGAAATGTTTTCTGAATCTAGGGATTTCAGAGATTACGAAAGCTTTTTGTAATTCTGGAAGGAAGAAGGAGCAGAGCTTTCAGTGAGGAGCTCGCATGCTCTCTTCTCCTTATTTGAGCTCTGTAAGATAGGCCCACCACATTTGCTACAGCTTTTCTTCATTCTACCCTTCTTCCTTCCTCTGTGCCTGATGATGGTGTGGTGTGGGCTATGGGAATGAAAAGTTCTGCTGTGGGTCTGTGTATAGTATCTGAGGTTTGGTAATACCAGACCCAACAGTCAGTAGAAAGAGGACTATCCAGAGGATTCTCGTTATTCCTGGTCGCTGTGTTCTATCAAGTTGCCACAGCACGGAATTAGTGACACTGAACTATTGCTCTAAGAAATACAGGATTTGGGTCCTGTGAGCCTCCGGCCACATTTTCATCAGCCGATCAGTACATAAGCTTGTTTCTTGTGTGCTTCTGTTTAAAGACGTCTTTTTTACATTGCTGATTCATGAGCATTTAACTCATGGCCAACCTCACTGTAAGTCAGGCCTGAATGAAGTTAGGAATGAAGTCTGTCTAATACACATATGGCCCATTGCGGCCTTCCTGAGTTAGGAATATTAGTTAACCCTTCAACATTTTACTTGGGGGCTCTTTCAAATAGCAGTATCACCAACAGAACATCGAAACTGAAAAAGGTGGCCCTAAATAAAGCTCAAAAAGGACACTTGTTTATAATATCAGAGTTGAAACAAGGAGGTAAAATGTCATGTTGTTCAGCTACAGCTGGGAATGTGTTCATTGGGTGACTCAAGTTTTTTGTCGCTCTGCACATGTCTGGGAATGACCAGGAAAGTACCATGAGTATTCATTTGGGGGTTCCAAGTAAATTTTAACAAGCAGGCAAATTCCCAAATACAGAATCCATGAATAATGAGGATCAACTGTACTTGAAAGAGTAGGATTGGCGCCTGGACACCAGCCCCCACCCCGCACTGAAGACGTATTATTTTAAGCAAGTTACTTAACCTCTCTGTTTCCATAAATATTACATACATCAGGATAAATATTACATACATCAGAAGTTTGTGAATTTAAATGAGCCACATTCCCAGACATATAGTTAGTCTTTGATAAGTGGTAGTGGTGTTAGGAGTGATCATTACGTTAAGTTAATAATAGCAACTCTTTTATTGAGTACCTATTCTGATGCTCACAATCACCCCCAAAAGTAAGAAGTATTATTTCTGTGGTACAGGTGAGAAAGTTAAGGCCCGAAGAGGTTGAGTAGTTTGTTCCATGTTACCCATCTGGTAAATAACTGAGCTAGAATTTGAACCCAAGATTTGATAATTTCAAAATCCATGTACGCCTTTTGGCCTGCTACAGTGAGGACAGATTATCCATGGCTTCAGGTCCCCAGCAATCCAATGGGGATCTATACAGGGCAGGAGGTCATTAGGCAAAGAGGGATGTGTTGTGAGAGAGGGAGTTGCCGCCCAGAGTGGGAGAAATCAGGGCAGAGGTACAACCCAGAGAGATCCAAGTGACAAGGCTTGAGATTCAAAGTCATAAATATATTGTAACGTAGAATGGGATAGAAGCCAAGTGCGACTAGAAAGAATAGAGGCTATAGCTGGGGTGCCGCTGGAACACGGATCTGGGCAAGGAACATTTTGTATTTGAAGGAGGTGATGGATTTGAGACTCTTTAGTATCAATACTTTGGTCATCTTCCTAACTGTCCAAAGCTGGACTTGTAAAGAATAGCACTTAAAATTGCTTTCCTGTATGTACTTCTGACCTTTATAAGTATTCTCACCTACAGGAAAGTTAGCATTTGGTGAAAGCTCTTCGTTTTTCAAGTGCTCCAAATGACTGGCTTACGAGTGTTATTTTCTTCATAGTCTTATTTCAGAAATGGGTCCTTTCTTTGGGTGGTTTTGGAACAGGGCTTCCCGTACTCACACAGTGAGAGATTGTAGGTGGAGTGAACTGGGAACCGTCCCAGTTCTCACAGAGCCCCAAGTGCCTGTCCCTTGGGTGATGGAGGCCTCCTAAAGGCACTTCTTGCTCTCCCCCTCCCCCGCCAACAATGGCGGAGAGACTTTTCTGAGCCAAGGCTGAGCCAAAGGTTGCGAATGCCCACACTCTCAGAGAGACACATGGAAGTTTTCTATCACTTTCTGCTTGTCGTCGGCACATATTTTTCAGTAGACTACAGCATAACAATTTGAGAGGAATGCTTCATGGTGTTCCTGTGGAATGATTTTTTCTTACATCTGGTTCAAGTTGGGTGGGTATGCATTGCTTGAGTTTCACCAAATTGTGTTTGTTTTTAACATCCATATAAATAGATGAATAAGCAGTCAGAAGGCAGGATAGTATTTGGGGGCAATGTTTTTTCTACTTCATGAATCCCGCTGAGGTTGTCATGCATATACAGTCAGTACTACTATAGAGGGAGAGCAGGGGCTGGCATGCTTCCTCCGAAAGGCCCAGACACGCATGTGTTATGCTCTGCGGACCGTCCAGTCTCTGTCAGAGCGACAGACACTAAGTAAGCGGATATATGTGGCTGTGTGCCAATAAAACTTTATTTACAAAGACAGGCGGCAGCAGGCCTGGTTACAAAACTTGGCCTCCAGGCTGAAGCTTGCCAATCCGTGATCCTAGAACATAGCTGTTTCTTTAAGACCCTCATAACTTCCTTGTTAGGGTTAAACTCTAGCAGAGTTTTATGTGTGCCACATTTTCAAGTTTGCATTATAACCTTGGGCAGTGAAAGTAATGCTATATATAACATTTCTATAGAAGACTTGCCATCTATTATGAACGTTATAGATAATATTTTTTGGAAAACTTGTCATCTCTCATGAATTTCTCTTTAAGAAAAAGATTCTTGGGCCAGCCAAGTGGCATGTTGGCTAAGAGCTGGCTTGGGACATCAGCTCTGAGCAGCAGGGCCCTGGTTTGGATCCCACATGAGGGCCAGTGATGCTGCACCCTCTACAGCTAAGATGGTGAACAACAGCTCAACCTGGAGCTGGGCTGCCGTGAGTTGCCGGCGACAGCATAGGCTGCAGCCCCTGCTGCAGTGGGCTGCCGTGAGATACCGTGAGTGGCTGGCAGCCAGCGTGAGCTGCCGTGAGTGGCGGTCCAATGGCCAGCGAGCAACTGCCTCACCTGGGAAGAGCGCAATGATAATACCAACATGGGCCAGCAAAGTGACGTCCTCCACAACTAGGCTGAAGAACAAAAGGACAGCAAGTTGTCTGTTGCCCTTCCCTGATTCCCCAATGCTGTTCCCCTCCCCCAATTCCCCAATAAAATCTTAAAAGAAAAGAAAAAGATTCTAATACCAAAGTAGTAAGTTCACTGAACATTGTTTTTGGTGGTGGTAGGAAAGGAAAATGGAAATTACATACCAGGAACTCTAACAGCTTGATCACATCATACTAGTTTTTATTTTGTTTTAAGATTTTATTGGGGAATTGGGGGAGGGAACAGTGTTGGGGAGTTGGGGAAAGGGAACAGACAAGTTGTTGTCCTTTTGTTCTTCAGTCTAGTTGTGGAGGACGCCGCTTCACTGACCCATGTTGGTATTATCATTGCATTCTTCCCAGCTGAGGCAGATCAGTCGCCGGCCATTGGACGGCCACTCAACGGTAGCTTATGGCAGCCCACTGCAGCCTACACCGTCCCCGGCGACTCACAGCAGCCCAGTTCCAGGTCGAGCTGTCGTTCACCATCTTAGCTGTAGAGGGCGCAGTGTCACTGGCCCATGTGGGACCCGAACCAGCGGCCCTGCTGCTCAGAGTTGGTGTCCCAAGCCAACTGTTAACCAATGAGCCACTCAGCTGGCCCTAGTTTTCTTCTATTACAAATTGTGCATTTAATGATAAATTTTGGGCTATTTAATATCCCAGGACAGAGATTGTTAATTTAACCCCTTAAAGTGTAATGCAGTCTCTCTCCCTTCTTCTCCTTTTCTTTCCCTCTCCCCCTCTGTCCCATGTGTTGGGTTAGAGAAGTTGACTGTAAGGTGGATTTGTGTGGGAGGAAGCCAAGGGGGTCCTGACAGCAAGATGTCAGAATCTCTGACCCTGAGAGAGCTGGAAGCAGCAGGGAAAGAAAGGGGCCGGTTCACAGCCCCACCCACCATCACCTTTTTTGACCTCGATGAGTGTTTAATTGTGATCAGTTCCTAGAAGACCCATTTCTAAAGAGCTTTGTTTTCATTAATGCCCCCTGCTCAGAACCTTTGAGATTACACCCATAACCTCGTGCCACCTGGTCTAGGATGAGTCACAGAGGAGTCGCAGGTTTGTGTGTAGCTTCTGTTGGAAAAACTAGTGAATGTTCTAGAATAGGGGTCGGCAAACTGCGGCTCGCAAGCCACATGTGGCTCTTTGGGTACATTCTGTCTCAAAAGTTTGCCGACCCCTGGAAGAGCCAATCCTGTCCCTCACAACAATTTAAAAATTATTCGAGAGACATAAATATATTTTTACATAATCACCATTATGTGAATAATATCCTTTAAAAATTTTATAAATGAAACTATGATATTTTTATTTTCACTTTCAGTTTTACTTCAGAGCCACATGTACGTGCCCAAAGAGCGGCATGTGGCTTGCAAGCCGCAGTTTGCCGACCCCTATTCTAGAAGCATTAACTATTATCCATTGTTTCCCACCATCGTTTTCCAAACTGACTTTTACTAATTCATGTCCATGAACATGTATTTTTTTGTAGTTGCCAGTCTTTTGAAATTCTTGGTTTTTCTTTAGGAAGTAAGTCCCTTTCTTTTACATGCTATCATATGAAGGCCACAGGTCCTTTCAGCATTTGCAATAACGTTACAATATGAACTGTCTTATAACATACACTGTCTATTTGGAGATGTAAGTTGAGTGAGCAGAAAAGAGTAGTGTGATAAAAAAGACCTGTGCAGGGGGATTTGCAGAAAATTAACCTCAAATCCTATCACAGCTGAGTAACAGACTGAAAGGTAGATAGACTCTGTCAGTGAAAGAGCCTCAAGTTGTTAAGTGGCTCAGTGCTCGTTTACGTTCCAATATTATTTTGACTAATAGTGTAAAATTTTGAAAGCCTTCTGAAGACAAAAGAACTAATCGATTGTGTTTTAAAGATTCAATTTATATCTGAGTCAAGATCCTCCCTGTGAAATGCAAGCAGTTGACACTTGGTCCTGGGATATACCCTCCCCCAGCTGATTTCTGAAGCTGTTTTCTCTCCATAAACCCAAATCTGCCCTCCCTTTGAAACTCACCTTGTCTCACCTCCACAAAAACAACCTTTCTAAACATTCCCACAATAGTATTCTGTTTCTCTGAATTCTTGTAGTCTGTCTGTACAGCTCATTTTCAAATTTGATTCCATATGGCTGTGTTTATTAAGCAAGATGTTAATCTTGGATTTACCTCTATCATGGATCCTACTTTCTGTGAATTTAAAATCTGTTTGGAGAGTTTTATGAGTAGCTACGAAAAAATGTAAGTAACTTTACAGAGCAGGAAAGGATAGGGGACAGATGATAGAAGAAGGGAGACTTCAGCTAGGCCTGAAAGCCCAGATCTGGGCAAGTGAAGAGGAGCGGGGAGCGGTGGGAGAACATGAAACAATGCATGAGGGGTGTGGGGGGACAGTGAGGACAGTGGTCCTGCTGGAGGGGAAGGGCTTGATAGCGGATGCAGGGCGATTAGATCAGAAAGTGAGTGGGGCAGGATTATGGGAAGTTTTAAGTGCTAGATGCACTTATACCCCTCTCTCTCCCCCCCCCTCCCTCCCTCTCTCCCTCCCTCCCTCTCTCTCTCTCTCT
>NW_017731592.1:458567-502420 GCF_001890085.2 Hipposideros armiger
CTCTCTCTCTCTCTCTCTCTCTCTCTCTCTCTCTCTCTCTCTCTCTCACACTGTCTCTCCCTCTCTCTCACTGTCTCAGACAGAGCAGGGAGGAATTTATATTTCATTTTGTAAGCAGTGCTAAGCTCAGAGATTTATGTGTAGGGGAATTACATAATACAGAGTATTTTATTCATTGATCCAACAAATAATTATTTCATGATTAAAATGAATTAGAGAAAAGAGATGCCAGAGCCCATTGTAATAACCCAGACATGACACAAGAGTTGCTTGGAGTTGAGCAATAGCAGTGGGCCTAGAAAGAATAGATTTAAGATACTACAAAAGATGAATTGATATGACTTGATGAGTAATTGAATGTGGTTAGCAAAAGTGATCTGCTTTGCACTATTGTTCGGTTTCCTTGCTGATGCCATTTTGTTTGTCGAGCTAAACTGTAAACTCTTTTAGGACAAACACTGCATTTTATGCTCGTTTTGTAGTAGATGCCCATCATCTTTTTATGCCTGTTTAAAGAATTTATTTAACACCTCTTATTCCACACAGCATGGCATTTTAAACAATGACCTGTAACTCCCTAATAAAATACAACTAAGACTGAAGAATTTGTCTTGGAAACAAATACCACATCTATTAATCTTCAAATTGCTATTGCATTTAATTTTTTTATTGAAATATAATTATCGTACCATAAAGTTTACCCATTAAAATGTACAATTCAGTGTTTTTAGTCTATTCAGAGTTGTGTAACCATCATCACTTAATTTCAGGATATTGTCATCACCCTCAAAATTTTGAAACCTTATGTATTTTAGCAGTCACTTATTATTCCCTTTATCACCAGCCTAATCTATCCCCTAATCTATTTTTGGTTTCTATAGATGTTTTATTAGTTTGTTTGGGCTGCTATAACAAAATGCTATAGACTAAGTGGATGATAAACAGCAAACATTTATTTCTGACAGTTCTGGAGGTTGGGAAGTCCAAGATCAAGATGCTGGCACATTTAGTGTCTGGTGAGACCCTTGTTCCTGGTTCATAGGTGGCTGTCTTCTCGCTGTGTCCTCACATGGCAGAGAGGGCAAGAAAGCTCTCTGGGGTCTCTTTTATAAGGTCATGAATCCTATTTTTGAGGGCTCCACCCATGACCTAAGCACCTCCCAAAGGCCCCACCTTCAAGCACCATCACATTGGGGGTTAGGATTTAACATAGTAATTTGGAAGGGATACAAACATTCAGTCCATGGCAATAGATTTTCCTATTCTGGACACTTCATATAAATGGAATCATGCAACATATGGTCTTTTTTTTTTTTTTTAAGATTTTTGTTGGGGAATTGGGGGATGGGAACAGTGCTGGGGAATTGGGGGAAGGGGAACAGACAAGTTGCTGTCTTTTTGTTCTTCAGTCTAGTTGTGGAGGACGTTGCTTCACTGGCCCAAGTTGGCACCATCATTGCGCTTTTCCCAGGCGAGGCAGATCAGTCGCCAGCTTCTGGACGGCCGCTCACTGCGGCTGCTGGCCGCTCACGCTGGCTGCTGGCTACACGGTAGCCCATGGCAACCCACTGCCACAGGGGCTGCAGCCTACGCCATCGCCGGTGACTCAAGGCAGCCCAGCTCCAGGTCGTGCTGTTGTTCAGCATCTTAGCTGTAGAGGCAGTGTCACTGGCCCTCATATGTGGGATCCGAACCGGGGCCCTCTGGCGTCCCAAGCCAGTTCTTAACCATCGCGCCACTCGGCCGGCTCCAACATATGGTCTTTGTGTCTGGCTTTTTTCACTTAGCATAATATGTCTAAGGGGTATCCATGCTATAGCATATGTACATTTTATTTATTCATTTATCAGATGATGGACATTTGGGTTGTTTCTACTCTTTGGCTATTATAATTAATGTTGCTATGCACATTTATGTACAAGATTTTGTTTTCAATTCTTTTGATTATATAAAGAAGAGGACAGTTGCTGGGTCATATGCTAACTCTATATTTAACTGTTTGAAGAACTGCTGAACTGTTCTCCAAAGTGATTGCACCATTTCACATTCCCATCAACGTCTGAGTGTTGTACAGTAGTTTCTCCATATCCTGTCAGCACTTGCGTTTGTCCATCTTTTTTCATTTTAGCCATCCCAGTGCGTGTGAAGTGGTATTTCTTTATAGTTTTTATTTTCATCTCCCTGATGGTGAGCATCTTTGATACACTTACTGGCCATGTCTATATCTTCTTTGAAGAAATACCTGTTGAGATCCTTTGCCCATATGGTAAGAGTTCTTTATAACTTCTGGTTACAGGTCCCTTACCAGATTTTGAAAGTATTTGATTTACAAATATCTTCTCCCATTCTATAGTTTGTCTTTTTACTTTCTTTATGGTGTCTTTTGAAACAGAAAAGTTTCTGATTTGGGTGAAGTTCAAATTACCAATTTTTTTCTTTTGCCGCTTGTGCTTTTGATGTTACATCTAAGAAAGCACTGCCTAGTCCCAGGTCATGAAGATGCATGTCTCCTTCTGATTCTTATGTATGATGTCAGGTTGGGGTCCCACTTCATTCTTTTGCTTGTGGGTTTCCAGTTGTCCGAGCACCATTTATTGAAAAGACTATTCTCTTCCTAATGAACTGGCTTGGCACCACTATTACATTTTAATTCTCATAAGACAACACATTCATGAAATAAGGTGCAGATACCTACTGTTTTAACAGCTCGACTTTAAGTAAAAATCATTGTTTATTGGGTTTGAATTTTACAGAGGTTGCTTAAATTAGTAATGATTGTAAATTTGGAGAGTCTTGGAACTTTTTCTAACTACATGTGAGAACTACCAACATGTCACGACACTCGTGGCCCTCACCGAAACCACAGCACTTGTAGCCAGGAGATGCCATGCCACCTGTCTCCCTGTGTGTATGGACTGGCTTGGTGATAGCCCTGATTTCTTCTGATAACTTTATGGTTTGCATCAGTGAGGAAAACTTCAGAGAATTTGTGTGGCATTTTCACCACCCTGATAAGAGTGCAGGACTCTTAGAGCCCTAGTGGTGTCCAGTTTGGGCTACATGTAAACTTCAGGGGCTTGGCACCCATGGTGGCTCGCTTCGCCATGGGTTGCACCCTGAGGAACCGGGTACTTGCATCTACCACAGCAGGCACAGATCTGATAAGTGACATAACCTGGATCAGCCTCCTACCCAGGCTGCATGCTTTATTGGTTTAGATTGGGGTTAGAGAGGTTTGGAAGGTCAAGGAGCTGGTGTGCAGCATGTAACCTGCGTTCTCCATAGCTCCCAGTGCACGGGGCGTCACCCATCTGGCTTAACTGATGGCTGCCACCCATTGCTTTTTATGTGGATGGTAAGAATTTTCATTAAAGTTACTTTAAACATGAATTGAAGAGCAGTGTGGCTACTCAAAATAACTTTGATATATTTAAGCCCAGTTTTGTATGACATCAAAATGTGAAAAATAAAAAATAATGCAAGGGCCACAGACAGGGAGAAAATATTTGCAAAGGATATATCTGAAAAAGGAGTGTTAATCCAAAGTACAAAGAACTCTTTTTGGGTCGGCCAAGTGGCTCAGTTGGTTAAGAGTTGACTTAAAAGTGTGAGCTCTGAGCAACAGGGCGGTCGGTTCAATTCCCACATGGGCCAATGACACTGTGCCCGAGCTGACCTGTCACTGAGCTGCCAACACATGGCACAATGGCTCAGCTGGTGTAACAACAAGATTGCCTGTTTGATGGTGGGCTGTGGCCACCCACAGCTAAGACTGAACTTGGCACCTTGAGTTGAGCTGCCACCCGGATGGCTCAGTGGATATGGGTGTGCGCTCTTAACAAGGCTGCTGGTTCAACTCCTGCATGGAATGGTGGCTACTCCCACCCGCAACTAAGATTGAACATGGAACCTTGAGCTTAGAGGCCACGAGCTGCCAACGGGAAGCCAGATGGCGACTGGCGCCCTCCACAACGAAAATTAAAGAACAACAACTTGGCTGGTCCCCTTCCCCAATTTCCCAATAAAATCTCTAAAAAAAAAACAAAACTTTTTTTTTTTTAATTGGGGAATTGGCGGAGGGGAACAGCGTTGGGGAATCAGGAAAGGGGAACAGACAAGTTGCTGTCCTTTTGTTCTTCAGTCTAGTTGTGGAGGGTATTGCTTCACTGGCCCATGTTGATATTATCATTGCGCTCTTCCCCAGTGAGGCAGTCGCTCACCAGCCATTAGACGGCCACTCACGGTGGCTCACAGCGGCTCATGAAAGCTCACGCCAGCTGCCAGCCAGACCCACTGCAGCCTACACCATCGCTGGTGATTCATGGCAGCCCAGCTCCAGGTCGAGCTGTTTTCACCATCTTAGCTGTAGAGGGCACAGCGTCACTGGCCCTCATGTGGGATCTGAACCAGGGCCATGCTGCTCAGAACTGGCATCCCAAGCCAACTCTTAATCAACGCGCTCGGCCAGCCCCAAAGAACTCTTAAAATTCAACAATAAGAAAAGAAACAACCCAATTTTAAAAAGTGGGCGTGAGGCCCAAGTAGACATCTCACCAAAGAAGATATACAGATGGCAAATAAGCATATGAAAAGATGCCACATCATGTGTCATCAGGGAAATGCAAATTAAAATAGCAATGAGATTCCACCACACATCTATTAGAATGCCCAAAATGCAAAACACTGACAACACCAAATGCTGGGAGGATGTGGAGCAGCGGGAGCTCTCATCATTGCTGTGGGGACGCAAAATGGTGTAGCCATTTAGGAGATAATTGGCGGTTTCTTACAACACTAAACGCTTACTATAGGATCCTGCAATCACCCTCTTTGGTATTTACCCAATGAAGTTGAAAACTTATGTCCACACAAAAACCTGCACACAGACGTTTATAGCACCTTTATTCACAATTGCCCAAACTTGGAAACAACTGTGGTACACCCAGGCAGTGGAATATCATTTAGCACTAAAAAGAAATGAGCTATCAAGCCATGGAAAGACACAGAGGAACGTAAATGTGTGTTACTGAATGAAAGGAGTTGATCTGAGAAGGCTCCATACTGTATGATTCCAGCTACATGACATTCTGGAAAAGACAAAACTTAGGAGATGGTAAAAAAGATGAGTGTGGCCAGGAGTTACGGGGAGGACGGGATGACTAGGCAAAGCACGGAGGGTTTTTAGGGCCGTGAAAGTACTGTCTGATACTCTAATGGTGGCTGCATATCATTGCACATTTGTCAAAGCCCACAGACTGTACAGCACTAAGGGTGAGACCTAGTGTAAACTATGGACTCTGGGTGATAATGACGTGTCTGTGCAGGGTCGCTGATAGTGACAAATGTCCCACTCTGGCGGGAGATGTTGACAGTGGAGGAGGCTGTGCTTGTCTGGGGGCAGAGAGTATATGGAAAATCTCTGTACCTTCCATTCAGTGTTGCCGTGAACGTCACATTGCTCTAAAAAATAGTCTCCTTAAAAAATATAATTCAAGGTAGTATAGACTTATATGTCAAAGGCAGGAAGTATTCAGAAATTCAGAAAAAGGAGAAATTACTGTTTGCTTACCAGGGAAGAGACAGGATTTGAGCTGTAATCCAAGAAGGAATAGAATGCAATCATGACAGTGGTTTGGTGTGTGTAGCCTTGGGCACATAACTGCCCAGACCCAGTTTCTTCATAGGGTTTGTGGATGGAATACAGGAGATAACAGAGGTGAAGTGCTCGGGACAGAGTCTAGCATAAAATAAGTAGAGCTCTTCAACAGCTATTGACCAAGCACCTACTATGTGCCACACACTGTGGTTGAGCCCACAGTCTAGCTCTAGAAATATTGGTTAGATGTCATAGAAAAAGGACAACAGACAACGTGAAGAAAGGCCCAGAGGTAAAATCTGCTTAACTGTGGGAACAGTTAAGTAAACCGTATTTTGATGATAAAGTTGGTAAAGTATTTTGTGTTTTGAACTCCAAAGAAAGTAGTTTGTGGACAGTGGAGACCCTTGAGATATTGTCAAAAAGGATTTTGATAATATTTTGAGAATAATTTGGATTTGAATCAACACGGAGCAGGGGTTTCCGTTGAGAGACTATTCTAATAATTTTGAAATCACTGCAGCAGTCTTTAATTGGTTTGTTTCATGGGCAGGTTATTTACTTGTCAATCTAAAATGTACTTGATCAACACAGAAGTAAAGCAGTAGTTGTTTTTTCCCCCTAGTTTAATATTATGGCAGGCATATCAAACTTTGTTTCAGACTAATTTAACAGGTTTGATGTTTCCAAGTAAATCATCAGTGTCTTAACAGTGTCTTTTAGACATTGGCCTGGGGAAGTACAACCTCTTTACTATCGAGATAAATGAAAAAGTACAAAATGCTAAGAATTTGTTTAATCTATTCAATAGGATTAATTCTCATTCTCTCATTCTCATATTCTCTCTCTCTCTCTCTCTCTCTCTCTCTCTCTCTCTCTCTCTCTTTTTCCCTCTTTCCCTCTTTCCTCTCCCTCCCTCCCTTCCTTCCTCCCTCTCTCTCTCCCCCACTCTCCCCCCCCCTCTCATAATATCTTTATTGAGATATAATTTACATAACATAAAATCTATTCACCCACTTAAGTGTACCATTCAATGGTATTTAGTATACTCAGAGTTGTGCAACCATCATGACAATCAATTATATAACATTTTCATCACCCCATAAAGAAACCCTGTATTCCTTAGTTATCACCCCCCAAGCCCCCTCATCCCTCCCTTCCCTATGCAGCCGCTAATCCACTGGGAATGAAATTTAAAAACAGTTCCTTTTAAAATAGCATCAAAAAATATTGAGGAATAAATTCAACAATAGAAGTACAAGACTTGTACACTGAAAACTCCACAACATTGTTGCAAGAAATTGAAGACAACCTAAATAAATGGAAAGACATCCCATGTTCATGAATTGGAAGACTTAACACTGTTGAGATGTTAGTACTCTCCATACTGATCTACAGATGCAGCACAGTACCTATCTATCAAAATCCCAGGAGGCTTTATGCATAATTGGACAAGCTGACCTTAAAATTCATATGGAAATACAAAGGATCCAGAATAACCGAAATAATCTGGGAAAACTAGAACGAAGCTGGAGACTCACACTTCCCTATTGCTTAACTTATTACTAAGCTCTGGTAATCAAGGCAGATATTACTGACAATAAGGATAGACATATATAGGTCAGTGGGATAGAACTGAGAGTCCGGAAATAAACCCTCACATTTGCAGTCAATTGATTTTTGACAGTGATGTCAAAACTGTTAGATGGGGAAAGAATAGTCTTTTTCAACAAATGGTTCTGGGAGAGAGAATACGTGGCGGCAAGGAGGTAGAAAAATTGGAACCTTTGTATACTGCTAGTGGGAATATAAAATTGTGCAGCCACTTTGAAAAGCAATTCAGGAGTTCCTCAAAATGTTGAACATAGAATTACCATATAACCCAGCAGTTCTATCCCTAAGTATATACCCAAGGGACTTGAAAACATAGGCCTGCATAACACTTTCTTACATGAATGTTCAGTAGCAGCATCAATCACAATAGCTAAAATGTGGTAACAACTAAAATGCCCATAATCTGACAAGTGGTTAAACAGAAATGGTATTATATCCATATAATTGAATGTTGTTTAGCAGCAAAAAGGAATGAAGTACTGATACATACTGCAACATGAATGAACCTTGAAAATATTATGCTAATTGAAAGAAACCAGTCATAAAAGGTCGTAGTCATATGACTCTATATATATGAAATGTCCAGAATAGGCCTAGAGACAGAAAGTGGATTTGTGGTTGCCAGGGGCTGGGGGGAAGGGAGATGAGGAGTGGGGGATGAAGAAAATGTTGTGAAATTAACGCTGGTGATGGTTGTACAACTCTGACCATACTAAAAGCCATTGAATGGTATTCATACTTTAAAAGTATGAGTTTTGTGGTTTGTGAATTATATCTCAACAAGTTGTTATATTTAAAAATGTATACTTAATGAGATACCACTACTTTACAATTTTTTTTTCGTTCTCTGGTTAGAATCAGGATCTAGCAGATTTCCCTTTCGATTTTTTGTCATATTTGTTTGCTTTTTTAAAAATATGTTTCTCTAGAGTATTCTGGCTTCCTTATGTTATGTGTCAGTTTCTCATAATTATACCATAATTACACCTTTTCAAAACATAGTGTATTGAAGTATGGTACCGCGTAGAGCTTGGGCTCTGCAGTCAGACAGACTCAAGTTTTCTTCTAACAACTTGTGAGGTCTTGAACACGTAACTTAATCTCACCTAACCTTGGCTTCCTTATCTGTTGTGAGTAGTAGATAAGATATAATCTGTCAAGTGCTATTAATAGGGCTTGGCACAGAATAAGCTCAATAAATATTAGTAATTATTATTGTTAATTTCACAGTTAATAATTATTAAATCTACCTCTAGGTATGTCTGTCCAGTTAGGGACATTGCTTCCTAAAAATCAAACCTAGAAACCTTTTTGAAAAATAAATCTTATGTTTATTTTCTGCCTGGTTTAAAAAAGAAGATAAACAGAAAAAAATGCACCAATATTTAGACAGTCTTATCTGTTAAAAGGGTGGTCTCAAGAACTCTTCCAATCCAAGATTCTATAAATCCTGTGAGATTCTTTTCCAGATATTAAATTTTAAGTGATCTCTCCCCTGTTTCTCTCCTACTTAACTTTCTTCCCTCTTTCAAGTTTTCCTTCTTCCTCTTCTCTGTCCACTGTCTTGTCTTTTCTCATTTTCCCTGGACTTATGAGATTTATTTTTAATTAAGAAGCAATATGCTCGTAAATAAATACATGCTCCTTATGGAAGAGCACAATGTTAGGCTAAATTCCCTTTGTCCACCACTTCCAAGCCTGTTGTTCTCCCTGCACCATCCTCCCCACCTCCTGCCCACTCTCCCCAGGTAACTGCTATGTAATTTTTGTACTTGTATATTGTGATTCAGTGGCAGCTGTTTTCCTCATAGTCATTCAGATACCAAGGCTGGTAAGGGTTCTGCTGTTTTACCACCTCAGGTGGTGGCTTCGGGCGTCATGGAGTTATGGAGACCTTTACCTGTGTTTCTTTGCTTTGGGCCAGAAGTGACACACACCTTCTGCTAGATATACTACATTCACATGGTCCCAGCTAACTCGAGGGACCTGGGAAGTGTCATCTTTCATTTGCCTCGAAGCACAGGAGAACTAGATACTGGGAGCATTAGGGACTTCTCCCACAGCTTATAATTTTTCTTTCCTGTAGTTTCTGGTTTTGATATCAGCTTCATAAACTCAGTTGGACTGGATTCCTTTCCCCCCCCCCCCCCCTTTAATAAGGTGGGAATTCTGTACCTTGAAATCTTGATAGAATTCTCCTGTATAACTGTCTGGGCTTGATGTCTTATTTTTGTAGGTAGATTTTTCAATTACCATTTCAACTCGTATGGTTATTGCCCAATGTTTTACTACTTTGGGGGCCAATTTTGGCAATTTATATGTTCCTAGAAAAAGTTTTATTTTAGCCATTGGTTTAAAGTTGTATCTGTGGTGCATTCTTTTTTTTAAAGATTTTTATTGGGGAATTGGGGGGATGGGAACAGCGGTGGGGAATTGGGGTAAGGGGAACAGATAAGTTGCTGTTTGTTCTTCAGTCTAGTTGTGGAGGACATTGCTTCACTGGCCCAAGTTGGCACCATCATTGCGCTCTTCCCGGGCGAGGCAGATCAGTCGCCGGCTTCTGGATGGCCGCTCACTGCGGCTGCTGGCCGCTCACGCTGGCTGCTGGCTACACACGGTAGCCCATGGCAACCCACTGCCACAGGGGCTGCAGCCTACGCCGTTGCTGGCGACTGACGGCAGCCCAGCTCCAGGTCGAGCTGTTGTTCATCATCTTAGCTGTAAAGGGTGAGCATCACTGGCCCTCAATGTGGGATCTGAACCTCAGCCCTGCTGCTCACAACTGGCGCTCCCAAGCAAGCTCTTAACCCACTGAGCCATTCGGCCGGCCGATTTATTCATTTTTAAAAAACTAATCTTTTAAAAGAACTGGCTCCTGATTTTACTGATAACTCTCCAGTTTTCTTTTCATTAATGTGTGCTATTATCTATATTAATTCCTTCTCTCTGCTTTCTTTGGAATTATTTTAGTTATTTATCTTTCTTGAGTTAGAAGCTTAGTTCATATACTTTCCATCTTTCTGGGATTTTAATGAATGCATTTAAGCCTATGCATTTTAATATGTAGTAGTTTTTGTTTTAATTTGATTCTAAATAGTTTCTCATTCTCACTTTGACTTTCTATTGAATACAAGTTATTTTAAAATAGTTTTTAAATTTTTCATGAGTGGATTTATTTATGATATATATTTGGTGTGGATTTTTTATTTTGCTTAGTGAATGAATGCAGACTGTTTATCAATTTGGGGAATTTGTTTCCTTTGTAGCTTAGTATGTAGTCAGCTCTAATCCCATGCATGCTTGAAAAGAACGTATTCTCAGTTTTAGGAAGAAAACCATTTTATTGAGTTTATTTTTCTCTTTCTTGATGTGACTTTCCATAAATGTTTGGTGATTCTTAGTTTTATATTCATTTTTGCAGCTGGGATTTCCTGTTTTCTTGGTGAAGGTACAAAAGGGATGGCAGGAGGGAGTTAGAGATGTGCTGCAGAAGGGGCCGCCATTCTGTGCAGTGCGCAAGCTCTGTGCTTGAGTTGCCCACAGCACTGTCCCGTGTCCGTGGGCCACGCTTCACACCCTGTCTTGCCACTGGAGGCAGAGCCTGGCCCTGGCTCACTGGCCCCCATGGACGGTGGGGATGCCTGACAAGCAGCCTAATCACACCTGCTGGGCTCTCCTAGCCCAACTTCAAGTGGCCTCCCCTGGGCCCCACCCTCCTGACTTCACACCTGGAGTTCCCTGAGTGGTGATGCCACCTTTTGTAGTCGCACTTGCCTGCGTGGCGCTGTGCCATCTGTCTTTAGCTGCAGCTTCTGTCTCCTTGTTTGCTCCATCTTTTAAGCATTTTAAAAATTTTCTGAGCAGAACCATGTGAATGTATGTCCTAAGTATGTATTTTATCATTCCTGTTGGTTTTGTGAGGAAAGGGCAGACAGCAGCATGTGTTCAGTCTGTCAGCCTGGAAACCTAATAACCTGTCAGTTTTACTCAGGCTGGAAGTGTAATCAATGGGGTGCTGCCATTTTTTCCTGAAAGAAAGAAATTAAAAGCCACAATATTTCAGATAGCAAAGCAGTGAGCAGGATAATAGAATGAACACTTTCAGGGCTCTGTGAAAACTATTTTGTTTGGGAATTTTTTGAAAATTTTATCCTCAGGACAGTCTTCAAAGCTTTATATTTTAATGTTCTTATGACTTTAGCACTGGCTCTTTCTTTACTTGCTTCTGTCTCCTCTAATATCTTATGTACCAACCTGGAAAATGCCATTTTCAGCCCTTTGAGTTACCTGATGGTAGAAATCATAAATTGCATATTAATAATCTGGATGAAGAATAAAAAATGGAAGCAGTATTAGTGCCGATGCTGAGAAGGGGACTGAGAATCCTTGCTGTCATTACACTCTTTTTCACAAAGTCACTTATTTTTTAACTTAAAAGTAAGATTTTATTTTTCCTTATAAATGTTATTTATGTAGTCGTTCTTTAAAGAAAACTTAATACAGCCAAGCAAAAAGGAGAAAATAAATTCTACCATAATTAGATTATATCATTCCAGACTTTTAAATACATATTATCAACACACACAACACACACACACTCACACACACACCACACAATTTTACCCTAAAAGGAGTCATACTGTATATACTGCTTGTTTATAATCTGTATTTGTTTTAATTTTTTATTCATACTTTATTTTTTCTAACAGTTTTAGATTTATAGAATTATTGAAAAGAGAGTACAGAGTTCTCAAATTACTCCCACCGTACACACATATATTTGCACACACACACCTGCACACCATTTACCTGTGGTACATTTGTTACAATTAATAAACCAATATTAATACATTATTATTAACTGAATACTTTATTGAGATCTCCTTAGTTTTTACGTAATGACTTTTTCCGTTCCAGGATCCCATTCAGGATATGACATTACATTTAGTTATTACTTGGGCTGCTCTTGGCAATAACAGCTTTCTTAGACTTTCCTTGTTTTTGATGACCTTGACAGTTTTGAGGAGTACTGGTCAGGTATTTGTAGAATGTCCATCAATTGGAATTATCTGATTTTTTCTCATGGTTAGACTGGGATTATGCATTTTATGGGGTAAAATGCCATTCTTATTACATCATATCAAAAGTGCATACTATCAACATGATTTATGACTGTTGATGTGGACTTTGATCACCTTGCTGAGGTAATCAGACTTCAACCTTACATTTAGTTCTGCCTGGTTTTGTGCTTTACATAAATGACATAGTACAATATATATTGTATCTTTCATTGAATACTATGTGAGATTCATTCATAATTTTGTGTGTAGTTGTAGTTTGTTTTTTTCATTTGCTGTGTAATATTCCATTTTGTGAATACCACAACTTCTTTAGTATTGTACTGTCAGTGGACATCTCAATGGCTCAGTCTTTGGCTGTTACTGTAGTAACTGCTGCTATAACCATTCAGCTACAGGTGAACTTACATACCCGTGCATTTCTGTCAATTACACAGCTAAGGGTGGAATTGCTGAGTCATGACTGATTTTTTTTTTCATTTAAATGATCTTATGAGTCCAATCTTGGCCACACTGATTTGAAATTTTTCATGTTATGACAAATTGTTTCATTCTTAACACTCATTGTCATAATGAAGAAGCATAATTCGGTGAAGTATGTGGCTTTCATTCATGGATGGATGGATCAAATTCTTAGCTCCATCACTAACTTTGCTGCATCACCTTGAGCATGTTGTTCAATCTCCTGAGCTTCTATTTTTCTCCACTAAATTGAGCTAATGATTTTACTCTGACTTACACCGTGATGTGAATAATAATTAGCTAAGTAATTATAAAAGATTTTATGATAAAGTCATGTAAAATAATACCTTTAAATACTTCAGTGCTATAGAAGCTAGCACTATAATGTGATAAATAGGAAAGAAATTATAAGGGACTTTGTTCTAGATTGTGTATTAGGGTTTTCATAACCACAAGTGGAAATAATTTACAGTGTGTCACCTCACTTTTGTGTTTTCTGTTGATTTTTTTTAATGCATCAGATTAATAAAGCCTCATTTGTCAGCTCAGTAACTGAAGGGGAGAAAATACTGACAGAACTTTCTCTTCTATTATTTATTAATTATTACTGTTTTTCCTTGCCTATTGGTTTTAGATCTGGTGTGATTATCAGTTTTGTAGACTAGTTTGCATAATTTTAGCTTTCTTCCCAGTAAATCCTCCAATTTCTCCTTTTCCCTCAGCAGTGATCACCTTGTTTAAAATGGCTTCCTCAGAAGAGCACAGCTTCATTTTATATGACTAGGTCTTCAGGAGTCAGGCGAGGATGTTTGGATTTATGTGGGGTTTTCCTCCTTGTTAACCTGGGATTATCTCCTGTTAATGGACTTCATTCAGTTTCCTCTGAAGGTGACAATGAAATATAATTTACTTAATGGCAGGCTTTTCGGTTAAAATTCATTTCCTTCCTGACAAAGTTGAGTGTTATTTTATACTGTATAAATAGGAAAATAGTCCAAGCTTGAGAAGTCAATGTTGAGCAATTTTTTTTTTTTAATGATCTTAGTTTACTTTCCTTAAATGTCAGACCCTCAGGGATGAGAAGTACCTCAAGACAAGGAACTTTTCGCTGTTGTTCTGGAACCTCAGAGCTTAGAACGGGTTTGGCCTGTGGTGGGTGATCAGGAAATATGTAAATGGATAAATGGATTCACTACTCAGAAGCAGCAGCTTTTAGTAACTGACTTTGGTGGGTCAAGTTATATAATGTTTTAAAGCCTTAGTTTTCTCATCAGGAAAATGAACATATGACAGTAACTGCCTCATGAAATTGTGTTGAATAAATGCAATCATGCATGTCAGATACTTAGCATAGTGCCTAATTAATTGCCTTATAAAAAATTTCAGTAAATTTTAGCTGCTGTTATTAGTTATACTAAAGGGAATTAAGTTTTATTTTTTAAGTTTTACAAAAATTTCGGTAAATTTTAGCTGCTTTTATTAGTTATGCTAAAGAGGATTCGATTTTATTTTTTAAGTTTTACAAAGCAATAACAAGATTTCCAGATCTTCCAAACTGTCCACTGTGATTCCATTGATAGATGTCATCAAATGTGTGGCAGAGGCTTTAGTCAGATGGTTGCCTGGGAGACAGTCTGCTTTCTAGGGTGGTTTTGGAAGCTCAAGTTGCAAACTGCTCCTTAGTTCCCTATTGTAAACTCATGGAAAATCACCGTGTGCTTTTCAGGAGCTGAAATACTAGACAGTGAGGGCTGAAGTGTCGGAGTTAATAAACATTGTCATTGCATGTGGCACTTGAATAAGGACATTTGAGTGGAAAAACTAACGTGTTTAGGGAGAAAACATTACTGATCTAGGAACTAATTACTGTTGGAATATAACTGTAAATATTTAGATAAAACTTTCACTAATGAAAACCTGAATTTTCTTATGTTCTAAAGCAAGGAAATATGCTTCCACCTGTAGAATCACCCAGACTCTTGATACATTTGTGCCACTCTAACGTGGTTGAAAAACATCCCATTTTGTTTATGATCTGGAGATAAAAATTATTCTAAAAGACAGAGACTTTAAATGAGATACTTTTCGTATCTTCCAGGGCAAAAGTATCTAGCCGCTAATACTTGGGAAGGAACCAGACAAGAGCCACCAGGAATCGCTTCCTGTGAGGCAAATGCAGGGTGTCCAGAAAAGCAACATTTTAAGATTAAAATGTAAAAATTAATATGTTCCTAAGTTATAAATTATCTTGGAATGTAATGGCCTAATCAGCCCTTCGAAATCATCCCTTAAGATGTAAAAATGACTGTTCACTAATGAGGGTTTTGTTCAAACAAAAACTTCCAAGTGCCCTCTGGACTCTACTTTTTTGACATGCCCATTATTTCTCCCTCATTGTACTATTACCTCTGAATTGAAACTGCAGGAGAACATTTCTTTTTTGTTAGTGCCAACCGAATATCACTAATGGTACCATAAGGAAAAGCATAGACTGCTCCAAAGAACAAGAGCTGTCAGGCTGCTAGCAGTGTGTGTGCAAAGCTGCCAGACCCTGGACTCCTGGTGCGGAATGGGACAGCGGTCAGAAACCACAGTGAGGCTCTAGCAAAACTGTCTCATTCATTCATTCACTCAAGCACTTATTTATTTCAGCAAACATTTATTGAACATTTAATTTATGCTAGGCCCTGTGCTCCATGCTAGGAATGTAACCGTTCAGAAGAATGGTCTCTGCCTTCTTGGTGCTTATGTTCTAGTAAGTAGTTAGTTAAGGAAAAACAGTTATTACCAAATTTATTTATTCAGCAAACATTTTTAAAGTAACCCCCGTGAGCACCATACCAAGCTCTGCATACAGTGGTGAATACAAAAGACATACACAGTCCTTGTTCCAGTGGAGATTTTTGTAGGGAGAGGCAGAAATGAAGCAGCATACAAATAAACAGAGGATTTCATTTCACACTCAGATAACATCTATGATGCCGTTGTGATAGTGGACTGTGAGGTGGGGGTGGGAGTGGGAATGGCTGCTGAGTCTTAACAATTTCACAAATAAAGTGGGGAAAAATGACACCTGCCCTGTATGCTTTAGGAGAGTGGATACAAAAGTAGGGGGAAGGAGGGCCGGCCGAGTGGCGCGTTGGTCAAGAGCTGGGTTGCGATGCCAGAGGGCCCCGGTTCGGATCCCACATATGAGGGCCAGTGACACTGTCCTCTACAGCTAAGATGCTGAACAATAGCTCAACCTGGATCTGGGCTGCCATGAGTCGCCTGTGATGGCAGATGGGTTGCCATGGGCTACCGTGTGTAGCCAGCAGCCAGCGTGAGCGGCCAGCAGCCGCCGTGAGCGGCCGTCCAGAAGCCGGCGACTGATCTGCCTCGCCTGGGAAGAGCGCAATGATGGTGCCAACTTGGGCCAGTGAAGCAACGTCCTCCACAACTAGACTGAAGAACAAAAGGACAGCAACTTGTCTGTTCCCCTTCCCCAATTCCCCAGCACTGTTCCCATCCCCCAATTCCCCAATTTAAAAAAAAAAACAAAAAATCTTAAAAAAAAAAAATAGGGGAAAGGACAAGTTCAAGAGACATTTAGAAGAAAGAAAAGATAGGACTTGGTGACACATATAGATATAAGAGGAGAGAGAAAGAAAAGTGACAGCCACAAATAGTATTTGGGAGACCCAATGCTTTTGTCAGGAACCTGTACTTGTCTTGCTAACAATGTACAATGTAGCAAAACACTGCCCCTCCGTGTATGTTTATATGCTAAGTGGACATTATGTAATTTGTGCTTACTTCATCCCTAACATTAGGAAACTCTGGTATGTGATTTAGAAATTATGGGATGTAAGAGCGACATGATTCCAAAGTATAGAGCGACACTTCAGAGTTGGAATTGAAGCAACCATGCTGTGGTCTGACTGAAAAACTAGGCTTCGTTTTCTGTACGAGTAAATGTCTCTTTTGTTCATTGTTGTATCCCCAGAACCTCACTCATTATTGGTGTACAATATATGTGTTTGTTTAAAAATGAGTGGCATACCCAGATAGGGTGGGATTTTATGCTGTGTAACAGATTACCTTTTATCAGGATATCTCTTAGAGTGAACAAAGGGAATTCTATCTCAAGATCACAAAATTATTCTAGTAGGAGAATCATATGCCATTAACCAAACTAGATTCAGTATGACCCCAAATGATCTTTGCACAAAACTGAGGCAAAATTCTCTTTATGCTGACACGGTTGAGACCTTCTCCACTTTATGATAAAACCAAATTCCACTGGAATGAGCCTTAAATGAAAATATTGCTAGTCTTTTAAACATGAACGAAGATTGATCTTTTTGAGATGTTACAAGAATTCTGCCAGTCAGAAGCAATCCAGCACCAGCACCTCAGAAAAACTAGAGTCCAGAGCGGGTGATCATATTTGAGGCTGGAGAGTTGAGGTAGATGAGAGTCAGAGCATGACAGGTCTGAAGTTTTGCAATGGGAAGCCACTGTGGGATTTTTAAAAAGGAAAGAGACATGAGCTTTAGATTTTGAAAGAATTACTTTGTGATGGCTAATATTGGGAGCTTGAACAAGGGTGGAGATGGCAAGAAGTCAACACATTTGAGAGAGATTGAGAAGTAAAAGCATGACACACAGATTTCTGGCTTGTGCAGTTGATGGATGTTTGCTGATGATCTCTGAAGTAATGAATCCTGGGAGAGGACCAGGTTTTTAGGCAGAGTGGGAAGATTTCAACTTTAGTTTTGAACACTTCAAGTTTAATATGAGGGTCTTTGAGACATTCAAGGCTGTGGGGGGAAAGGGGATATTGAAGGAAACAGAACATCACAGGCCCACTTGGGAGTTGAAAAAGAGAGTTTATTTTAATTAATGTAAGAAAAAGCTTTCCTGTATGCATTTAACAATTAGAAAATGCAATGAAAGGAACACTCCCATTCACAATGACAACCACCACAAAAAAAAAAAAAAAAAAACTCAACAGTAAATCCAGTTAGAATTGTGGAAAACTTTTATGAAATACTTTAGAACTTCACTTAAGGGCATTAAAGGAAGATTTAATAAATGGATAAATATACTACATTCAAGAATAGTAATACTCAATATTGTAAAGAGGTAAATTCTCCCCAAATTTATTTATGAAGTAATTTTTTTCTTAACTTGCTCAAAATAATTCTAAAGTTCAGTGGAAAAAATAAGTATATGAGACTAGCCTGGAAAATGCTAAACAAAGAGTTTTAGGGGCATGTATTTTCAATTCACACATTTCTAAGTTCATTTTTTACAAGTATATATTACTTTTCTAATTAGAGAAACAAGAAGTAAAACACCATCAGAAGCTGTAATAAATTATGATCTATCCACAAAAAAGACTGAAAAGAAAGAGAGAGAGAGACAGAGAGAGATTGATTGATTGATTTACATTGGAAGGGAAGAGAATAAAGATTACAATGAATAGGGAATATTACCATCAACTATACAGAAATAAAAAGGATTATCAGGGAATACTGTAAACAATTGTGTGCCAACAAATTGATAACTTAGGTGAAATCGACAAATTTCTAGAAAGACACAAACTACCAAAGCTGATTCCAGAAGAAATGGAAAATCTGAATAGGCATATAAAACAATAAAGAGATTGGATTAGTAATTGAAAAATGCTTCCTACAAAGAAAACACCAGGCCAAGATGACTGATTGGTGAATTCTGCCAAACGTTAAGAATGAATACCAGTTGTTCACAAACTTTTCAAAAGAAAAATAGAACAAGAGGGAATACTACCCAACTCATTTTATCATGTCATACCAAAAAACGAAGAAAACAGAAAAAGAAAACTGCAGACCAATATCCCTGTGACTATAGACAAAAAAACTCCTCAACAAAATATTAGCAGACTGAATACAGCATCACATTAGGATTATGCCCCATAACCAAGTAGAATTTATCTCAGAATGCAGGATTGGCTTAACATCTGAAATCAATTAATGAAGTACATGCTATCAATAGAGAAAGGACAAACACCAAATTATCATCTCAATAAATGCAGAAAAAGTATTTGACAAAAGCTAACACCCATTTATGATAAAAATACTCAACAAACTAAGAACAGAAAACTACTTGCCCAACCTAAAAAAGGGCACCCATGAAAAACCAGTAGCTAATATCATATTCAGTGGTTGAAAGACTGAATGCTTTCCCCTAAGATCAGGAACAAGACAAGGATACCCATCCATTTTATTCAATGTTGTATTGGAGGTACTGGGCAGTCAGGCAAGGAAAAGAAACAAAAGGCATCCAGATTGAAAAGGAAAAGTATCTCTATTTACAGATGACGTGATCTTCTGTAGAGAAAATTCAAAACACAAAAAGTATTAGAGCTAATAAATGAGTTCAACAAAGTGCAAGATACAAGTTGAATATACAAATATCAATTGTATTTCTGTACACTAGAAATGAACAATATGAAAATCAAATTAAGAAAACAATTTCATTTGCAATAACATCAAAAAGAATAAAATACTTAGGAATAAGTTTAATAACAGGTATAAAACTTATACTGTGAATATTACAAAGCAAAGTTAAAATTAAATAAGATCTGAATAAATGGGAGAACATCTCATGTTCATGGATTAGAAAATTTAATATTGTTAAGATGACAGTACTCCCCAAATTCACCTCTTGATTCAGTGAAATCTGTATCAAAACTCAGGTTCGCTTTTTTGGAGAAATTGATAAGCTGATCATAAAATTCACATGACAATTTAACAGATCTCAAATAGCCAAAACAATCTTGAAAAAACAAAGTTAGAGGACACATGCTTCCTAATTTCAAAACTTACTAAAAAGCTACAGTAATTACTATGGTCTGAATGTTCGTGTGTTGAAGTCCTGACCCCAAAAGGTGATAGTATTAGTAGGTGGGGAATTTAGGAGGTGCTTAAGTCATGAGGGTAAAACCCTAATGAAGAGATTAGTGCCTTCTAAAAGAGACCCCAGAGAGATCCCTAGCCACTCTTCCATGTGAGGGCACAGTGAGAAGTCTGAAACCTGGAAGACAGCCTTCATCCAACTATGCTGGCACCCTGTTCTCAGACTTCCAACCTCCAGAATTGTGAGAAATAAATGTTTGTTATTTGTAAACTACCCAGTCTATAGTATTTTCTTACAGCAGCCTGAACAAACTAACACAGTAATCAACACAGTGTGGTCAGGGCACAAGGAGAGATATGTAGATCAATGGAATAGAACTGAGAGTCAACAAATAAGCTCTCACATTTACAGTTAATTGTTTTTCAAAGGAGTGTCAAGACAGGTCAGTGGTGTGAGAATAGCCTTTTCAATAATTTATGCTTACTGGTACAAGTGTATATCCACCTACAAAGGAATGAATGAAGTTGGACCCCTTCTTACATCACACACAAAAACAAACTCGAATACAATATCAGAGGGGTAGTAGATTGGGGGAGGAGGGTTATCATTTTGTGAGGGGTGTAAATGTCTAACTATTATATTGTTTTGTATACCTGAAGCTAATAAAAAAAATGAACTAGAAATATATCACAGACCTAACTGCCTATTTAAGAGTAGTGTAAAAATGAGAGTATTAAGAGTAGTTAGAGTAGCTAAATGTATAAAAAAGCTAAAAGTATAAAACTCTTAGAAGAAAATATAGGACTAAATCTTTGACGTTTGGTAGGCAAAGCCTTCCTAGACATAACATCAAAGCACAAGCAACTAAAGAAAAGAGATAAATTGGACTTCATCAAAATTAAAAACTTAGGTGCTTCGAAGAACACCATCAAGAAAGTGAAAAGACATCCCACAGAATGGGAGAATATTGGCAAATCTGAAAAGTATATTTTATCTTTAGGTTAAAAGGCAAATAACCAGTTAAAAATGGGCCAAAAAAATCTAAATAGAAATTTCTCCAAAAATAAAATATACCAATAGTTAGTAAGCACATGAAAAGATACTCAAAATCGTTAGTCATCAGAGCCATGCAAATTAAAACCAAAGAAATATAAACCACAGAGACAGGCAATAACAAGTATTAGTTGGGGCTATGGAGAACTCGGAACACACATACACTGCTGGGGGGATATACAATAAAATGGTGCAGCTGCTGTGGGAAACAGCCTACCAGTTCCTCAAAATGCTAAACATATAACCCAGCAACTCCACTCATAGGCTTACAAGAGAAATAAAATACATATCTACACAGCAACTTGGATAACATTATTCAAGATAGCCAAAAGATGGAAACAACCCAAATGTCCATCCTTTGATAAAGAAAATGTGGTATATTCATACAATGGAATATTACTCAATTCTGAAAAGGAATGGATATATGCTATGACATGAACTTGAAAAACATTATGCTAAGTGAAAGAAGACAGTCACCAAATAACACATTATATATTGGGTTGTCAGAAAAGTCATGACATATTTTTTCTATGTTTTTCAAAGGTCATTTATTTATATAAAGAACAAAGATCAATCAATGATATATTGCCCGTTTTGTTCGATAACCTTTTGCCACCTTGCAGTGAACTTCAGAATTCCTCGTTCATAGAAGGACCTATCTTTATCAGCGAAAAACTGAAGGTGCTGATTTACAGACTCATCTGAATTGAATGTTATACCACGCAAGGAGTTTTGAAGAGAGCGAAACAAGTGGAAGTCTGATGGTGCAAGGTCAGGCGAGTATGGTGGGTGTGGCAACACATCCCATGCAATCTCCAATAATTTTTGACGGGTGATCAAACTTGTGTGTGATCCCGCGTTTTCATGATGGAACACAGCTCCTTTACGATTAACGAGCTCTGGACGTTTCTGGATGATGGGTTCGTTCAAACTGTCCAATTGCCGACAGTACACATTCGAATTGATTGTTTGGTTCCTTGGTAGGAGCTCGAAAAACACGACACCTTTAAAATCCCACCACACTGAGAGCATAACCTTCCTCTGATGTCATTTGAGGTGAATCATCTGCTTTCGATGTCATTTGAGGCAAATCATCATGTCGGGACCAGGACCATTTGCGCAACATTGTTGTAAACAGTCCACTTCTCATCACCAGTTATCAGTCGCTTCAAAAAAGGATCGTTTTCCTCATGTTTAATGAGCATATTGCAGATGTTTATACGCACCGTCAAATGAACTCCTTTGAGTTCATGTGGAACCCAAATATCGAGCTTTCTTAGGTATCTTAGCTTCTTCAGGTGGTCGTGAACGCTTGGATGATGGATGTTCAATGTTTCTGCAATCTCTCATGTCGTGTAATGTGGGTTCGACTCGATCAATGCCTTTATTTTGTCATCAACCTTGGAAGGCCTCCCTGACTGAGGAGCATTGTTGAGATCAAAATCGCCAGCATGGAATTTCTTGAACCGTTGTTGGCACTGACATTCTTGTAGAGCATTGTCACTGTAAACTTGACGCAACTTATCACAAGTTTGACGCACGTTCTTCCCTTTACGGAAGTAAAACAGTAAAATATGGCGAAAATGCACAGTTTGGTCTTACATCTTCAACTTGTAAAATCTCCAAAACTCAACCAAATCGCTCAATTTTTTTTTTAGAATGAAGCTAGAACTGTCAGCTGTCAATTGACAGCAATAACAGATACAAATGACTCTAGTACTTCCAAAAATGAACTAGCGCCATATGTTGCAAAAATGCATCATGACTTTTCCAACAACCCAATAATTCTATTTATATGAAATGTCCAAAATAGGTAAACCCACAGAGACATAAAGTAGATTAGTGATTGCCTAGGACTGGTGGGATTTGAGGTTAATGGGTATGCGATATCTTTGGAGGATGATGAAAATGTTCCAAAATTGATTGTGGTGATGGTTATACAACCCTGTGAGTACACTAAAAACCATTGAATGATACACATTAAAAGAATGAATTGTATGGTATATGAATTATGTCTTAATAAAGCAGTTATATAAAAATATACTAAATGAATAGTTTGCAGAACAGTATATATTAGATAAATATATTTTTGTAAATAATATGTAAGTTCATAACAAAAAAATTAGCAAAATTTGTGAATCCATGTAAAACAGACATTGATGTATCTTTTCTTGATATAGTAGTTTTAATCATGTAACAGATCTGGTGATGAAATTTCTTACAGTAATTGATACCACCTCATTAATAAAATAACACTAGCATTTATTGCATTTTTTCTATATGCCAACATTGTGCTAAATTATTATTTTTTAAGACTTTATTGGGGAATTAAGGGAGGGGAACAGCGTTGGGGAGTTGGCAAAGGGGAACAGACAAGTTGCTGTCCTTTTGTTCTTCAGTCTAGTTGTGGAGACGTCGCTTCACTGGCCCATGTTGGTATGATCATTGTACTCTTCCCGGGTGAGGCAGTCGGTCGCTGGTCATTGATCAGCGGCTCCCAGCAGCTCCCAGCAGCTCACACCAGCTGCCAGCTGCTCAAGCTGGCTGCCAGCCACTCACATAGCTCACGGCAGCCCAATGCAGCCCTGCTGCAGCCTACGCTGTTGCCGCCGACTCACAACAGCCCAACTCCAGGTTGAGCTGTTGTTCACCATCTTAGCTGTAGAGGGCGAGCGTCACTGGCCCTCAATGTGGGTTCCAAACCACGGCCCTGCTGCTCAGAGCTGGCGTCCCAAGCAAGCTCTTAACCAGTTGAGCCACTCGGCTGGCCCCCAAGCCAACTCTTAACCAACTGAGCGACTCAGCTGGCCCCTGTGCTAAATTCTTAACATACATTTCGTCATGTGTTTTTCACAATACTGAATGATGCCCCTGTGTATTCTTTCATGCTCCCCTTGCTTTCTATTCTCCAACATACCAAAGTTTACATTTACAAAATTGTATTTATCAGAACCTCAAAAATGCATGATTCCTTTTGTTGTTGTTAGCAGTAGCTAAAAAAGGTAAATAATGTAGGTCTGCATTTGAATTGGTATTTATGTATCCTGAGCCGTTAATAAGAGCATATTGATATATCTATCTGTGTGTGTTTAAGTAACATTTTAAGTTTAAGCTAAAACAGTTTGTATTTGTTATAGTTGATTCCCGATTAGAGGCAAAAACACTTTTTAGTTACTGGTCAGTTTTTTGTTTGATGTACCAAATTTGAAAGGCAATCATTGGCAAAGATAATTTTTAGAATTTTTTTCCCATTGTAAATGTAGACTAGTGTCTCGGTCAGTTTGGGCCGCCATAACGAAATACCACAGACTAGATGGCTTAAACAACGTACATGTATTTGTCACAGTTCTGGAGGCTGACAGGTTCAGGGTGGCTGCAGAGTCCCCCGTTGGTGAGGGGCCTCTTCCTTCTCACTGTACCTTCACCACATGGAGGGCAGAGTGAGAGCAAGCTCTGTGGTCTTCTTACAAGGACTCTGATCCCATCGTGAGAGCCCTACCTTCATGAGCTCATGGAACCCTAAGCACCTCCCAAAGGCCCCACCTCCAAACACCGTCACATTGGAGGTTGGGGCTTCAACATTCGAATTTAGGGTAGGGGGGACACAATTTAGTCCATAGCTACTAGCTGTGGTGAAAATCTTGTCCACAAATGCTAACCCTAGCGTTTTTTGTTTGTTTTTAGTATTATGTGCCAAGAATCTTGCAAAGAAAGACTTCTTCAGTAAGTAAATACCCATTTTTGCTTTTACAATATTAATATTCTTCACATATTTCTGAAATTTTAAACTTTTTAAAAAAACACTGGGTGTATTCTCCTAAGTCCTGCCTTTTACAGAATAGAAACCCATGGTTGGACAAATCTCATTTCCCAGTTGACTACAACACAGGCTCCTTAGCTCCAAGGCACAGAATTTCTAACTCGTACAAGAAAAACTCTCTCTCGTTCCCTATTCTGGCCACACCCTGTTTTCTCTGTCTTTCCACCATTAATGTGTTGCTTTCTGCTGGATGGAGTGTTCTCAGCTCAAATACAGATGAGACATTTCTCTGTAAAATAGCTGGGTTTGAGTAAAATTGTTAATCAAATTTTATAAATTAAATCAACTCAAGAAATTAACTCAAGAAATTCACCTACTATAAAGTAGCTGCCTGCAGCATGAAATTCTTCACACTCTTTCTGATCCTCGCAAGAACACCACTCAATTCTAAAGTGGTATTATTCACACTTTAAAGGAAGGAACTTAGGCTTACAGGCTTTATTCAAGTAGGGGTTTATTCAAGTAGCTCAGCAGCTCCAGAGCGGTGGCTCACAGCCAGGCCTGTCCCCAAACCCTTACCTCGCCACCTCTCTGATCTTGTAACCCTATCTGATTCATTTAGGAACTTGGTGAACATAATCAGTAAACAAGATTTCTAGGTAGTATTACTTTTAGAAAGTATAAATACAGTTAATTCTAGACACATTTTCTCCATTTAATTAGCCTTACTTAGTGATCATCAAAAATGGGAATTTGAATTTAAGGTTATTTTTGTAATTTTCTTTAAGCCTGGTTTTCTTTCCTAGGCTCAAAAAATCTGAGAGTGATGTCACACTGGATTGTCTTTCTTAGAAAGCTAAGCAGATCAAAACTAACCTGAAATTCGAGAATAAAATGTACCAGGGTAATCACCATTACCAAATTAGATGACCTTGAGCTCCCTTTAGCCCGTAAGACTGTGTTGCATGTCGCACTGGTAGATCTATAGCCTCATCCAGGTGTTGCTGTCCCCTCTCCTCCAGGACTCCCCGACCCATTTGCAAAGATTGTAGTGGACGGATCTGGGCAGTGCCACTCGACGGACACTGTGAAAAACACACTGGACCCCAAGTGGAACCAGCACTACGATCTGTGAGTCGAATATTCTGTACGCCATTTGGGGAGCAGCACGCAAATGGGTACCAAGCTTTTAGGAGAAGCGTTTCATTAAAAAAAAAAGAAAGGATTTCTAACTTCTAATTGATAACAAACATGGATAGCCAAATGAATATTCGTTCTCTCTAATTTTAGAATTCATGTTCTTGGAAGTTCTTGTGTTTGACATTTTCATAGATTTTTATGGTTTGCTTCTATAACTGATCATCAAACTTTTCAATCTTCCGGCCATTCTAACAGGAGAAAATGGCCGTAGTTCAGGTTTTCTATATGCTACTGTTTTCTCAGTGAAACCCTAAACCTGGTGGTAGAGTTTTTACTTTAAAAATGCATTATTATTATTACTACTATTATTATACATATTTATTATGCAAATACATATTATGTATATTTCTGATGATTTTATTTAACTCTGCTTTTTAGTAAAAATATATGTTCTGCATGAGAAAATATAGTTTGGTATGATTGAATGTGTATAAGCCTACGCCCCATCAGACAATTTCTTATATTCGTCCATAAAATGGATTGTGCTTTGAAAACCACTATTTTATATGCACCTATGTTTTCATGCCCCTGCTACGAAATTTTTGTCAAAGTAATGCTGAATGATTATTGTTGTTGTTTTTTTTATCATCTATAGATTGCATTGTGTGTTCACCATCTAGAGTCAGTTCTTCCATTGCCATATATTTGACCCCATTATCCCCTTTTTTATTAACACAAATCGTACTGGGTTTGGGTGGGATTTTTAGTAGCTGGATTCTAAGGCTCCCTTTCAGTTCCACTGAGATAGTTACCATAGTGGCCTAGAAAGTGGTTGTCAGTCCTTGTCCTGAAAGCACCCCTCTGTGGCTGACATGCACTGAGAGTAAGTGGGGGTTAATGTACTAGTTAGTCCCCTCAGTGTGCTTTGGACAGATCTGTGGTTTCTAACTAATGTTCAGTAGTAAGCCTAACACTGGTGGGAATTTATGAATTGTGCCATTGTCCTTTGGAACTAGTAAAATATAGTAAATCTCTGTTACAAGATTATTATCTTTATGTGGTTATCTACCTTTGCTCCTGAGATAATGGGGTGTATCTTTTCCCAGCCCATTGCAGTTAGTAGACATATATTTACTGAGGGCCTGTTACGTGTGGAATGTAGAACTAACATTATTTTGAAAGGATTCTTCTATACTAACAAGTCCATCAGATCAAATCTCAGTGGGCTGTCATAATTCAGAAATACAGTTAAAGATGAGTTTACATGTCGTTTTCAGATATGTTGGGAAAACTGATTCTATAACCATCAGCGTGTGGAACCACAAGAAAATTCACAAGAAGCAGGGAGCTGGCTTCCTGGGCTGTGTGCGGCTGCTGTCCAATGCCATCAGCAGATTAAAAGATACTGGATGTAAGAACCAAAAGCTTTTCTGCCTCTTAATGCAAATGAAGAAGGCTTATGAGGCATCTTTTTTTTTTTTTTTTCTGAATACTGAAAACAGAATTCCTGCCTTCCTCCCTAGTTAACATTTCCCTGGGTTAAGTTTTGAATTGTTTGTTTGCAGACCAGCGTTTGGATCTATGCAAACTAAATCCCTCAGATACTGATGCAGTTCGTGGCCAAATAGTGGGTAAGAACTTTCTCATCTGTATAAAGAGATGCTTTTACAGAACTTAACATTCAGCTCTTCATCACTGAGAAAACACATACAGGCACTCACATGGTGACATACTTCGAAGGACAAACCACATGTGGGGGCCATCTCTTCAGTACTAAAAAGTTTCATCTTTGTGGTTTTTATTATTTTATCTAATTCTCTTCAACCTGTCATTTAAAGTGGAGTTAAATTGACTAAGGTACAAAAAGATTTAGGGTTATAATTTTCAGTGTCATTTTAATCATCACATTAATGGACAATTAATTTGTCATTGTATTACCCAAGGGTAGATGATAAGAATGGTGGCCACATATGCAAGAGTTGAGAAATAGTTTCTTCAGGAAGACCCATCATCTATGTAAAAAAGCAGAAATGATTTCTAAAGACTTCAGTGCAATATGATTTTATAGTTAGAGGATTGAATTATTTAGAATGAACAAATAAAATGTGCCAATGTTACGAAGTGTTGACTGGTGGTAATCTGTTGGAAATGATTTATCTGTTAAGTAACTCATCCTATTCACCCAGATTTTATTAGCATTTTAGGGTGACTCTAAAATGCTGTCCGCTGATTGCACGCATTGTGAGGAATCAAAGGAAACATAGCGTTTCAGCAGCACACCAGAGTGGCTTGTTACCCCAAATCTTTTAGGTTTGTCATATGTAGACTTGACCCAAAATAAATGAGCAGTGAGTATACATCCTGAAAACTGTCATAATGGAAAAGTTCTCACTCAATGCTTTTCTGTTTGTGATTTCTTCTCTTTGTGGAGGGAGGTGCTGGGGGGAAACAAATAGCTGGAGCAACTTTATAAATGTCTTTGTTGTTCACAGTAGGGACCGAGAATAAATGTTTAGCTTCATCTAGACTTTGCACATTCTGGAATGCTCTCTGCATCCATGTTAAACATAAGTCAAAACCTCCTTAAAGACAGGTAACTGAGAGGAAGTGAATATTGTGTTTGGTTATGTTTATGGAGAGCATGGAAAACACAACCGCTCTTTCTGCTCCATGTTTACAAGGAATGTTCCAGGCGATGTGAGGTGGTCTGCAGCTCCTGGAATAAAATGCTTCATATTTGAAAGCATAGGAATATATGTGTGTATGTAGATGTCCATGCCTCACTTTTTAAAAATATAATGTACATAAATTATACATTCACAATGGCTCACTGTATTATAATTGTATAATGTGCCACTGGATTTTAACCCAAGACGTTCTTTTCTGTTTTAGTCAGTTTACAGACGCGAGACAGAATAGGCACTGGAGGGTCTGTGGTAGACTGCAGAGGACTGTTAGAGAATGAAGGGTACGTATGACCGTGGCTCAGCCTGCTGAGCTCGCTGCGACCTTGGGCTCTTGCTCCCACGCTCTCTGTGAAAGTATCCCTCACACCTTTTCAGTGTGCTGAGTGCTCCAGACGCAGGAAAGGACTTTGGGATGAAACTGGAATCCAGGTTCCTTGTGTTTAAAGTTGTAGAGACTAGTGGGGTTGTACCCAAAATACTCAGGATCCAATTTAAAGAGGCTCTTACTGGTCAAAAGTGGACCAGTTTGAGCATCAGTAAGAATTATAACTGCAGTGGATTGAAACACACCAAATATATTAAACATGAACATTATGTGTTCATAATGACACAGGGAAAAAAACAAAACCCTAAAACACTTAAAAAGAAAAACCCAAAACCTCAAAAAATCTCATTGGTCCACACAACTTTGTGATCCCCAGTGAATTATGAAGCTGGGTGATAATCATTAATAGCTGTTAACAGCATCACAAAGGAGAGGTAACCTGACAGTAATTAGAAATCTAGGAGACAGAGGAATGTGTTGCACAACCCCAAGGGGATGCTACAAACCCCATCTAGAAGGGGGGACTCTAGAGTATAGAAGACACAGCCCAGTGTCTTCACAAATACACTGCTAGGAAAGTAAATCGCAGGGAAGGAAGAGAACCTATAAATTAATAATGAGAGACTTAAGAGATATACCCAGCAAGTGTGTACCTCGTTTGGATCCTGATGGAGACAATTGACTGGAGAAAGCAAACACTGGTATTTGATGGTATTTTAAAAATTAATGTACATTTTCTAGTCATGATAATGGAAGAAGTCCTTCTAGAGGTAGATGCAGAAATATTTAAGGATGAAATGGAAAAATGTTGGGATTGGTTTCAGAATAACTCAGTGGAGAGAAGCATTAGCAAAGCAGCAAGAGACAGTCGTCATTGTAGTGGGTCAAGGGGATTCATCTCCCAATTGGTGGGCATACTTGAAATTTTCCAATGTAAAATATTTTTTTAAAGTATTTGCTTATAGGGAAAATGGCCTATTAAGGTAAATTGTCTTCAAAATTGTTCAGGGGTGAAGATTTATGTTAAAGAGCGCTTACAGTCATTGCAGAATTCTATGTAACCAGGAAGTCTGTTGTGGAAAATAACAAGAAAAACAGTGTTTGGATTTGACTTTAAATCAAGAAAAATCAAGTCTCATTTCATGAGCTCCTTATAGTGCGAGGTTGGTTTTTTCAGTTATTAAGCTCTACCCGATGATGAAACCCCGCAGATGACCTTGATGGCACTTTATATATAGCTCCATTTTGGCCACTTGTTCCTCATGAAAAAGTCTATTTAAATAGGACAGTTTGAATTTTATGAAACTAAGCACTTAGGATACCCTGTATTTTTCAAGAAAAGCCAAATAAACAGATGTGGGAGCATCACATTGATTTTCAGGTCCTCTTGCCCATGCGTGCTGTGCTCTTCCCCCTTTCAGCACCGTGTATGAAGACTCGGGGCCTGGGAGGCCACTCAGCTGCTTCATGGAGGAACCAGCCCCATACACAGATAGCACCGGTGCTGCTGCTGGCGGAGGGAACTGCAGGTTTGGGGAATCCCCAAGTCAAGATCAAAGACTTCAGGCACAGCGACTTCGAAATCCTGAGGTCCGAGGGTCACTCCAGACGCCTCAGAACCGACCTCATGGCCACCAGTCACCAGAACTGCCCGAAGGCTATGGTAAGAGAATTCACCCTGCTATCCTGAGCTTTATCTACAGTGTTCTGGAGAGCTTTAATTTTTTTCAACCTGTTTTAGTAACTTGTACATTTCTTAACTGCCGATGTTTGCAGAGCTGTGCCATACGATGGTTGTGTCAATGTAAAGACAACTGGGAAAAGATGGTGATAAATCTTGCTTATCACAAATATGTCAGCAATTGTCCCAATCTCCCAGTTGAGCAATTGTAAGAAAATTTTAGGCAAATGAGTACCAAAGGAAATCAAGATGGTACATGGGGGCCGGCCGAGTGGCTCAGTTGGTTAAGAGCTCACTCAAGAGTTTGAGCTCTGAGCAACAGCGGTTCAAGTCCAGCCCGAGCTGAGCAGCCGCTGAGCTACCAACAGGTAGCAGGATGGCTCAGCTAAAAAAAAAAAAAAAAAAAAGATGGTACATGGACTAGATGAGGGTATTCGTAATGCTTTGTGATTTGAATGTGGAAAGGACAGTATGGGGTAAGAGTAAAAAGAAGGGACCATTGAAAATCACAGGGAGAACCTAATGAAAGATGGAATGTAATTTAGATGTGGCAGATCATGCCAGAAGTAACAGCACATAGAGGTCAAGGGAAGGTCATTCCTGAGGTACTGGATACACAAACAAGGTGTCATCCAGGGCTGTGGCTAAGGAAGGAGAACTCACCTCTCCAGGTGTGAACAGGAGAAAGGAAAACAGGCCCCAACATTTGCATAGGACTTGTGATGAGAGGAAGTCAGGCAGAAGTTAACCACTGCCCTTTCAAATCCTTCATGATTTTAAAGAATGGTGAAAGGAAGATCTTTGTGCTTAGAGGATTGGTTGAAAACTCTCCTTGGAACTGAATTTACCTAATTAATTGTATCCTCCCCCACCCACCCCATCCCCAATTTCTTGTACAGAACAAAGAACAACAGTGCAGGGGCAAGTTTACTTTTTGCACACACAGACTGGAGTTAGCACGTGGCATGACCCCAGGATACCAAGGTAGGTTTCTAAAATGCGCACCAAAGCTGGTTTTCCAGCAGTTGCCTGGACTCCCTGACTGGATGAGAGAGCCCCTTAGGTTGGAAGAGTGGCAGCTCCAAGAGGGTGTCTGTCTAGGGGTCCTGGACTTGGGCCCTCTAGGTGAGTGTCCCAGCTCTGCTGCCACCTCCAGGCTCTCCACCTGGTAAATCGGCAGCTGCCAGAGCACAAGGGGCCTTTAGAAAGCAGCCCTGTATCTTGAAATCAAATCACAGAACCAATAAAAGCCCTCACACCTAGATTAAATCAAATGTGCTCTGACTTGAAAAGCTAATAAATCCTACGAGCTGTGTTGCTCTCATTTTAAACTAAAAATATTGATGGAACAAATGATATGATGTCTGGGATTTGCTTCAAATAATTGGTGTGGGGGCTGTGATTAGGGGTGTATTTAAAACAAGTGACAATGACTTGATAATTGTTGAAGTTAGTTATTCATTATGGTCTCTATCTACTTTTTATATGCTTAAAAGTTTCCATAATAAGGAGTTAAAAAGGAAATATACTCTATGACCCTTTCTCTCTTCTACTTTACTGTCCCTATTGCCTCAGTCCCTTGGGGACCATTCCTGGGGGAGATGAAGCTTTTCTATATGAATTCCTTCTGCAAGGCCATACATCTGAGCCCAGGTCAGAGAGACCCCCACCCCCATCCATAACAGAGTTATGTGTCTTTTTCTTTTTCCTTTGCTTTGCCTTTTTAAATTTTTTTGGTTTTAGAACAGCATTACTACCTAATAACATTTATTTAGTAATGCTCATTTCCTTTTCATTTATAATTTGCTTTATCTGAGAACAAGCTTCCTGTCTTTGATTTTTCAAGTCTATGTTGAATTTACGATTCACTATCATAATCACAATGGAAATACCACCTGCCAATGGATGAGGTGTCTCTGTAGCAGCCACTGTAAGAAATGCCAGTCTTTTGTGCTAATTAGAAAAGCCTCTTGGTCAGTAATGCTGTGCTCCCGTATGACTGTGGATTATATTGAATAATTAATCAAGAGAGGTTGGAATTAGAAACTTTCTTAACAAAGCCAACTAAAAACTGAGAATGCCTCTTCCCAGTACAGCTGTTTAAAATTGTGAGATTTTGAATGCATGTAAATACATCCCCATCAGCTTTAAAAAACATGGCTCTGGGGGGGGGGGCCTTTTCAATGAAGCGACCTTTCTGACCTTGAGCATTTCATTTAACCTGTGGATTCAGACAGTTTTCGGCCGCATTCAGATGCTCCCTACTATTCGGCCGTCTTCGGTGTAAGAAAGGATATTCCCCAGGTAGACCATGTTCCCCATCCTGGTTATAGGCTCCGAAAAAGTTGCGTTTTTATCTGTTGGATTTTGCTGCCACTTGCAGCACAGAGGCCTGGCCTCAGAGAGTTTGGCGTAAGTAGCACCATGACTGATATGGGATCCCTGTGCTTCCTGTGGCTGAAGTTTTGGTCTTATGTCTCCAAACTCAGATGCACCAACCTCTCTGTATCTTCCATTTCATAGAGACCTTAACAGTGTGAACTGTGATGAACTTGGACCATTGCCACCAGGTTGGGAAGTCAGAAGTACAGTTTCTGGGAGAATATATTTTGTAGATCATAATAACCGAACAACCCAGTTTACAGACCCAAGGTTACACCACATCATGAAGTAAGACTTTTACAAAATCTTTGTTGACCTCTTCCATTTATCATTGAATGTTTTCTATCAATATTTTTCTGAATTTACTGCATTATTTGTTAATGGAGAGTAAGCAAGAGCAAAATATTATAAATATTTGGTGGACAGTTGCATGTTTTAAACTCTCAAGTTAGCTGTGAGCAATACTAAAGCCGTATGTTGTTGCCACCCTTTTCTTGCAGCCAAAATGAAATTTACTGCGATGGCAGCATTAGGCAGGTTCATTACTGAAGCTTTCACATGCGGCCCTGTGATGAAATGTGTGGCCCTTAGAGTGAGAAGCAGTAAAATGAGATTTTCATCACTGTCTAGAAGGGCTACCTCGGTTGATAATGCCACTTGGGAGCCTTTTCCTGTGCCTGTCCTTCCTGGAAAACTGGGAATTATCTTGGCTCCCACATCCAGTGTTCCAGGCTTCTTGTTTTCTCAGAACGTAAGAGCCCACATGGCTCTTCTCATTGACAACTAATAGCAGTGGAAAAACATGAACAAAGATGCCACTTTGTCTCTCTACTAGTCCTAGTCCTTTTATTTTATGGAATTTTGCTTTTAATGAGTGGGCTTAGAAATCAGTTGGTTCTGAAAATGAATGGTGACCGCTGGATTTCACTTGAGTTGTTTGCTTTTGTTCATATTGCCCCCTCCACTATAATCTGCTTGAAAAATGTTTCATGTCGACTCCATTGAATTCTAACTGCCAAGGCACATCTACTAGTGCATTGGTCAGTATCATACTAGATGCGTGACGAATGATACCAGTTGCTGTTTTTATTTATAGCAATGATAATGTATCAGCTACTCTGTTGCTTGGAAGTAGAGTAGCTCCTTTATTGAACCCGAGACCTATATTTAGGCTAATGGTGGCCGCCAGTAATTTTTACATAGCCATGTCATCAGAGAAAAAGTGTCTGCTTGAAGTTCTGTGTAATGAACTCTTTTCTCGGTCCCTTGATATGGGGGGCATTGCTTGCAGCTTCCTTGGCCCTGCTGCTTTTGGAGTGACTTTGATGCTTCTGTCCTTCTCAAGTCACCAGTGCCAACTAAAGGAGCCCAGCCAGCCGCTGCCATTGCCCAGTGAGGGCTCGGTGGAAGATGAGGAGCTTCCCGCCCAGAGATATGAAAGAGATTTAGTCCAGAAACTGAAGGTCCTCAGACACGAACTTTCACTTCAGCAACCCCAGGCCGGTCATTGCCGCATCGAAGTATCCAGAGAAGAAATATTTGAGGTTTGGAATTTAGTGCAACTAACAGTCAGGCATAGTCTGTGCATCCATGTTAGTAAACAGATAGGGCAATTCAGCTGAAGAAATGGCCCCCAGTAACCTCCTGTGTCTTAAGGGAGTGCTCTCAGGGGACTGCTCTGCAAGCGGTTTATGCATTTCAGTGAGCTCCTCTGTTTGCTTTTTCAGGTATTGATTTTATTACACCATAAAATGCAGATGTTTATCAGGATCAGTGCCCATGTAGAGAGGGAACTGCATTTCCTCCTGTGATAAAAATGTAAAAGCTTCTGAGGAGAAAACCTAGAGAACTGTGCAGAAAGTGGAACTGAACATTGTAACCCCCTTATCTGCAGTACCCACTTTATGTATCTCTGTAGTCTGTAGCAGTCACTCCTGCTACGGCCTCGCATGGAATTTGGTCCAGTGGCACTGCCTCCTCGGAGACGCTCAGTGGCCAGGTAGCCACCTTGTTGTCTCTTCTGGAAATAGGAAGATCACATGGCTCCTGGGAAGGGCTCTGTCCTTTATCCAGCCCCCTGGCAGGATCATGGTCCCCAAACAGGCAGGACCCTCTTGTAGACAGGGCCCTTTTCTCAAGGAAGAGGATTGATCATAAGGTGACATCTCACCTGTGTTTGGGCCACAGCCCACCTGCCTGTGGACTCGCTGGCAGACGTGACCACATGAGACAGGGTGAGCACTGAACATACCCCACTGGGCTGTAGCCCAAGAGGCTACGGAGGCCACTGCAGGGAGCCCAGCGCCTCAAGCACAGCGGGGGCACCGAAGAAGCGCCCAGGGCCATGCGTGATGCTGGTGCGCAGCCACTGCTGGACGAGTGGGTCAGCTGAAGTGCCCAGTTTTGCCCGCTGAGCATCCTTAAATGGCTGCCAGGGTTAGAAAAGAGCTGAATTATTGACGTTTTGCTGCTGGATCGTCTCCACTCAACCTCCTCTTTCCCCCTTGGGATGGTAGAGTTTGAATTACATTAAATTTAAAGCATGAAAAGATTCTTAAGTGCCTTATCACTGAAAATATCTACAAACACTTAGCTAGTCCCACTCAAAATGCTGAATCTGAGGGAATGTCAGGCTGACCACAAGTTTTCTGTGTTTTGGGTGAGCTACTTTATCTCACGTAAACCCTTTTTTGCTTTTTGACTCAGTGGGAGTTGTATGATTTTTCACTTAAGATACAAAAACAGGCTCAGAATTATTTTAATATTCAGACTGTCTTTCATTTGGGTTAAAATATATAAAGTGTGTATAGCACACATTGAAATTAATTTGTGTAGAGAAAATCAACTCTGCTGAGGACATTTGTTCTTAAGTCATTATTGGTTGTGCTGAAAATGAATGTATTTCCTTTAGGTACAGTATTACCTGGCACATGTTTGTTTTGTTGTGCTTGCTGAGTAAGAAACAGTGGGAGACAAGATGGTGGAAGCAGAATGTTCTAGAAGCCAAATAAACATTCTGCATAGGGGCCAGATAAAACTCAGATTTGAAAGAATGCTTATTTTGAATCTGATCCATTATCAGTAACCTTTCATCTTTTTATAACTTTAAGAATAAGAAAAGTTCTTCTCTGAAACTTTAATTTTCATATGTAGGAGTCTTATCGCCAGATAATGAAGATGCGACCAAAAGACTTGAAAAAACGACTAATGGTGAAATTCCGTGGGGAAGAAGGTTTGGATTATGGTGGAGTGGCAAGGTGAGGTGCTAATTTATTCACTCTCTCCGCTGCATGGACTTCAGCATAACTAATGAAATATTTACAGAGAGAAGTTGTTTGTCACTTTCTGGTGCTTGTCTTGGAACAGTCAGGACTTGAAGCTTTGCCTTCTGTGAGCTTCCTTAGAATAAGAAACCCTGAGAGCATGCGCACACTAGCATCTTGCCATAACCTATCAGAATGTACGTGGTCCTCAACATTAATTTCCTTTTTGTAAAGCAAGAATTAAATTTTTAAATTTATCCTTTTTCACTTGACATGACTGAACCTGAACCCTGAAGGACCTGCTCCTGAAATTAATCAGGGAGGCGGCCTTGCTTTTCTTATTAGAGAATTTCCAGGGGTGGGCGATAGGCATGTAAGTTGCATTTGTGTCAAAGGAAGTTTTTAAAATGACATTTTGCTCAAAATAATTCATGCAAATGATTTTTTAAATGGAATATAATAATGAAAAGCAACTATTTCCTGTCCTACCTCTTTTCACCTTTGACATAACTGCGTTTTTTGCTCTTTTAACTGTTTCTTCTATTAGGTATCTTACTATCACCAGATCAGTTAAATTCAGATATTATCTATTGATTTCATGATTTATGATCATAGACACAGACAGACTGGATAATGATTGTGGTGAGGATCTAATTTAACACTCTCACTTTCCAGTTCAGTAATATCAATATGTTTAGATCTCCTATTTGTCTTTGTAACTTTACATAAGGTGTTTTCACTGTTATTTTCTGGTTGGTCAACTGGAGACATTATCTCTTGACCTCTCTTTTCCATAAGAAAAGGATGGTAATACACAAAGGATAGTAATACTCATTACTTCCCCTTCCGCATTCTTTGGTTTCCTTCTGACATTCTGTCATCTGTAATATTACTTATATATTGTCAAGGTTGAAGATTTATATTCTGTTTTGTATCCAAAATTAAGCAAGTCTTCTCTGCTTGTCTGCCTATGGTTTTTGTTTGTTTGTTTTAAAGATTTTATTGGGGAATTGGGGAAGGGGAACAGCCAAGTTGTTGTCCTTCAGTCTTAGTTGTGGAGGGCGCAGCTAGCTCAGCTCCAAGTCCCGTCGCCATCTGGCCTCCCAGTCGGTAGCTCGTGGCCACGCAGCTCAAGGTGTTCAATCTTCATTGCAGGGGGCGCAGCCCACCATCCCATGTAGGAGTCGAACTAGCAACCTTGTTGTTAGGAGCATGTGCTCTCACCAGCTGAGCCATCCTGCCACCTGTTGGCAGCTCTGCTCGGGTGCCTCTCACTGGCCCATGTGGGAATTGAACTGGCTCAGAGCTTGCGCTCTGAGCTCGCACTCTTAACCAACTGAGCCACTCGGCCGGCCCTGCCTATTGTTTTTAAGAGTTCAAAATCAATGCATTGTTTTTGCATTATTTTAAGAGTTCAAAATCAATGCATTGTTTTTGCAATATTTTAAGAGTTCAAAATCAATGCATTGTTTTTGCAATATTCACATGGCAATGTGAATATTCCCTGAGGGTCTAAGTGTTATTCTATGATCTATTTTATCTTTTTTGAGCAGATTTTAATTTTTCCAAGAATTTCTCCTTTTTAAACTAAGCTTTGTCTTTATTGCCCCATTAAACTACATCTTTTGCCATCCCCACCCTCACCTCTAATCCCCCACCCCTCAACCCCCGTCCCCCATGGATCTCCCTCTTGGAGACTGTCCCGTCTCACTGATGAGTCTCCAGGCCTTTTGCACAGTTGTCATCATGGGACTTCACTGCTTTCCTGGGTCAGAGCCATGTTTGGTGAATCCCATACCTTCCTCTTTCTTGGTTTATGACCTTGTGTTACTACAGTATATCTTCAGGTACCTTTCTTTTTTTTTTTTTTAAAGATTTTTATTGGGGAATTGGGAGAAGGGGAACAGACCAGTTGCTGTCTTTTTTGTTCTTCAGTCTAGTTGTGGAGGACGTTGCTTCACTGGCCCAAGTTAGCACCATAATTGCGCTCTTCCCGGGTGAGGCAGATCAGTCGCCGGCTTCTGGATGGCCGCTCACGGCGGCTGCTGGCTACATACAGTAGCCCATGGCAACCCACTGCCACAGGGGCTGCAGCCTATGCTGTCGCCGGCGACTCCCGGCAGCCCAGCTCCAGGTCGAGCTGTTGTTCAGCATCTTAGCTGTAGAGGGCAGTGTCACTGGCCCTCATATGTGGGATCCAAACCGGGGCCCTCTGGCGTCCCAAGCCAGTTCTTAACCAACACGCCACTTGGCCGGCTCTTCAAGTACCTTTCTTAGAAAGGATGGTGTGGGAGGTGAATTTTCCAAGATCCTGTGTCTGAAAATATCTTTTAATTTAAACTTTGACTGATAGTTTGGCTTTTTATAGGCTCCGGGAAGAAAATCATTTCCATTCAGAACTTTGAAGGCATTGCTGTCCTGTCTCCCAGCACCCAGTGTCACTGAACAGTGGTCTGGTGATAGTTAGGTTTTAGTCACTTCTCCACCATCATGGATTCTACCACCTTTTTCTGTTTTTCACCCCTCCTGTCCTCACTTCCTCCTTACTCGTAATCATGCCATAATCACTCCCTGCACCTCGGCCCAGCCCCCTGCTCCTCCTCCCACGTGCTGCACTTACCTGGCAAGGTCCCCGCTCTGCATAAGCCCATTGTAGGCTGCTCTGCACCGCGCCTGAGCAGCTCAGTATGACGAGGGGCAAAGCCACTTCCACACTCCTGGCCTTTTCTCTGTATCGACAGCCACAAACCCCAAAGTTTCACTTCCCTCGTCACCCCTCCTGTTCTTTCTCAAATTCTAGCCTCACTTCCACCCATCCTCACTCCTAGCTGATGGCTTTGCTTCCTACTTAACGGAGGAAACAGAAGCTGTCTGAAGTCTTTCCTCAGCCCCACCCTTACCCACTCCGCCTATATCTGCAGCTGTGGCTCAGCCTTCCCTGTGTGGTCCCGAGTAGCCCACACGTGTTCCTGAAGCGGAGCCACCCACGCCTTGCACAAGGCATCTCAGGCCTTTGGCTTCTATGTTGCTTCACATCTATCTCATTTCATCAAAATGTCCTTTTCTCCTGGGTCAGTCTCACCACATACAAATGTGTTTCAACAACTCCCTCCTTAAACAAACATGCCCCCAAAACCTTCCCTGGACACCATATCCCCTGCCTGCCTAAGTTGTAAGAAGGCAATAAAGGCAAATAAAGCAAAGTAAAAAGAAAAACAATTAGAAAATTCCAGGACAAACACAAATGTGTTCAAGAATGCTTAACTCTCAGTCAAGCATTTGATGGTTTCTCCATTCTCTTTATAGCAAAACCCCTCAGAAGAGTTGTGTGCACCCCTCTTCCTGCTCCTACATCCCTTGCTTTCTCTTGACTCCTTGCCGTGCCCTTCAAAGCCCTTTGTGTTGGGGTGACCATGACCTCCATCTCACCAAGCCCAGTGATGCCTCCTCCGTCTGTAGCCTCGTCCGTCAGCAGTACTTGGCATCGTTGGTCACTCTCTGCTTCTCGAAACACTTTCTCCACTTGGGTCCTAGGACCCCACACTCCTGATCTTCCTCGGGCTCGCCCCCAGCCCCCCTTGCTGGCACTTCCCTCTCCTTCTTACTTCTGAGCACTGGCGTGCCTCTGAGCCGGGTCCTGGGGTGGGTGCCTCCGCTCCACCCCTGGGTGGATGTGCCGAGGTCCCGGCTTTAAATACTGTCTCCGGGCCAAGGACGCTCAGATGTGCCCCTCCTGCCCACTTCTCTCCCCTCAGCCCCACACTTGTTCATCCAACTGCCTCTCATCCCGTCTTGAATTTTTTTTTTTAAGATTTTATTGGGGAATTGGGGAAGGGGAACAGTGTTGGGGAATCGGGGAAGGGGGACAGCCAAGCTGTTGTCCTTCAATCTTAGTTGTGGAGGATGCAGCTAGCTCAGCTCCAAGTCCAGTCGCCATCTGGCCGCCCGATGGCAGCTCGCAGCTGCTCAGCTCAAGGTGCCATGTTCAATCTTAGTTGCGGGTGGGCGTAGCCACCATCCCATGTGGGAGTGGAAACGGCAACCTTGTTGTTAGGAGCACGTGCTCTCACCAGCTGAGCCATCCTGCCACCTGTTGGCAGCTCGGCGGCAGCTCAGCTCGGGCACAGCTCACTGGCCCATGTGGGAATCGAACTGGCGACCGTTGCTCAGAGCTCGTGCTCTTAACCAAGTGAGCCACTCAGCTGGCCCCACCTCCCTGGATATTTTTAAAGCATCTTCCACTTAACAGTCCCAAATTTCTGACTTCCCGTCTCATACCAGCTCCTCCCTAGTCTTTCCCACCTCACTAAATGGCCCCACTCAGTTCCTCTGGCTCAGGTTGTGGAGTCATCCTTACCTCTTCCCTTCGCTCACCTGCCAGCACCAATCCAGCGCTGTCCTCACAGCTCTACCCTCAGAAGAGAGTCCTGCGCCCCCCCCCCGCGCCCTCCCCCCACTTTGGCTCAGGCTCCCTCCCCTCTATCTGGCTCTTGACTGCTTCACTTACCTTTCCACTTTCTCACTTATCTTGACAGGCTGTTTCCCAGCAGCACCCAGAATGACCTTTCTAGAAGGTCTCTCCCCTGTTCCTGAGCCCCCAGAGGCTTCCCCTCCCACCCGACTGCCCCTCAGGCCTGCCCTCGCCCACCCGCCTGGCCCACACTGCTTGGCCAGCCGCCTCTGCCCCTCCCCTTCCCCACCCCTCACTCCCCACCCCTCACTCCTGCCACGCCTGGCCTGGTGACAGCAGGTGTGTCCTGCCCGGGGCCTTCACCTTCTGGGTCCCTCTGCCTAGAACTCATCCCCACTGTGTCCCATAGCTTGTTTCTTTGTTTCACTCAGGTCACCCCAGGCTCTCATCCGCCTGGCGTGGTGTGCTGGGTGAGCTTTCTCCGTCTCTCTGCATCTCCAGTGGACACACAGCCTGTGGTCAGGAACTCTGTCTCAGTTGCCGCTGGGTCCCCAGTTCTTGACAGAGCACCCAACCCATGCAAGCGCTCATCTCGATAAACATCTGCCGATTGAATGAGTTTTCCTTCTCAGTCATTCCTTCTCCCCATGTCCTTGCTCTGGTCTTTCTAAAAGGCCTGTTACTCGGATTTTGGATTCCCTGGGTTGATCCTTTATGTCTGTCATCTCTTTTCTCTTCCATCTTTTCTGTTTTCCCCACTACTTGTGGGAGATTTCCTCAAATTCTCTTCCAGTGCTTCAACGCTTTTTAAAATCACCATATTTATTCATTGAATTCCATTGTAATAAAATATAAAATGAAAGAATTAAACTCATGTGTCTATCACATGACCAAATCTTAAAGGAGAAGACCCCTATAATTTCTATGCTCTTGTAAGAATTGTATTTATTCATTAACTTAAATATTGAGCCTCTCTCATGTACTAGGTACTAGGGATACGGCTGTGACAAAATTACGTGTTTTCTGTCCGCTTCACGCCTCCGCCCTCCCCATGTAAAGGAGTCTCAGTCTGATGAGGTGCAGACATCACTCAAAGAATTACACAAGTAAATATGAAACCACAAGACTGGTAGATGCTATAAAAGACAGCCCAAGAGGACGTGTACTAGTGGCCCTGTCTTGGGGAGTCGGTTTAGGAGAGCCTGACACCTTCACAATGGAGAACACAGGCAGATTGGCAGCCCTACAGCAGTTTTCCCAAACAGTTATGTTCTGATGCGCCTTACAATGAGGTCTCACTCGGTTTCCGGATAGAGCTGGGATATTTCAGCAGCCAAAAGAAAAGAATTAAAAAGAAGCAAGTATATGTGTATAGATAGGTAGTCACAGGATGTAAAGTACAGCATAGGGAATATAGTCAGTGATATTGTAACAGCTATATATGATGTCAGACGGGCAGTAGCTTGGGGGGATTATCACTTTGTGAGGAGTGTGTCTAATCATTATGTTGTTTTATACACCTGAAACTAATATAAAAAATTGAATTCAATTGTAAATAAATAAAAGAAAGTCACCATATGCCCTGTGGTCCTAGGATAGAACCATCCCGCAAACGCCTTCCCTTTCTCTAGCTCACCTTCCCACCCCCCAGTTATCCTTGACTCCCTCTGGATAAGTGTCTGGAAAAGCCTGCATTTTCCTGACTGTGCTCACATTGGTATTGCCTCTCCACGGGAAGTGTTTTTCCTTTCATGGTTGTCCCAAGTTTCTTTCTTGATCTTCTCCATCTTGATTTTAGAAACCATCTTTCCAAATGTAACTTCTCTGTATGCTCTTGATAACACTAATTTCGTTTCCTGACAAAAGGCTTAGGCTCTCCGTCCCCCTTTTTAGGTGAGAATCTTCCCACTTAGTCATTCATATTTGTCCTAACAATTCAAATCAAACCATTACTTTCGTGTCTGTGCTATTTCCTGTAGTCTCAAGATGTCTCCAGCGTTCAGTATCTCAAACTGTTTCAATTTATCATTATTCCTTTGCATGGCTGGTATTCTGTATTCCTAGGCACACATGTGAATAGCTTGGCTGGGTTTGGTTGGAATTGTGTTCTTGTATATTTTCCAGTTACCAAGTCTTCCTTCCACGTGGAGATAAATGTTTGTGTAGCTCCCTGGGCTGATGTGGTGCTACAGTGGAAAGAGCTGTGAATACTTGCTCTGCCACCTCCAATTTGATCTTGCATTGTTACTTCACCTCTCAGATTCTTCCTCAGGTCTAAATGGGATCACACCTGTGTAGACATGAGGGAGAGATTTAAATTACATATATGTGGATGTCTATATTCGTTATCTGCTCAGTGAAAATCACTCTACACTCATTTTCCCAGTGTTTGGTTCTGAACCACTTCTGTTCTCTCTTTTGCCTGTATAGATAGCTCTTCCCTTACCACTTCGAGAACATTCCTAATAGGCCACTTTACCTTGTCCACAGCTTGATCAGAATGTTTGCTTGCATTTTAATCACTTCCTGTCCTTAGTTTTTATGAAAATGATTCTTCTCAAATCCAAACTCGCAAACATGGGGATGAATCAAAGTACTATCATTGGGAAATTCTGCTTTCTAGTCAATAGACTTTATAAGATTTAGAATCTCATCTCTCTGGCAGTTCCTTGCTTTTCTTTGGAGTTCAATACACAACTTTGTTTTGGCCTGATCATTTTTTGGGTATTCTTACAATTTTCATAGATTATTTGCATTTGTGCTTATCCTTTCCTATTCTTTCTCAATTCTGTCTTTTCTATTTGAAAGAGTAAGGAATTCCAGAAGAAAATTTGAAACTGTATATCTTAATGAGATTTATCCATTTGAAAGAAGTTTGAATAGAAAGAATAAAAGACTATATGTAGAACTGCCATAGGTATTTGTATGAGGTTGTCCCCTACCTGGGCTTGTCACAACCTAGCCGTACATAGCAATCGAATCATACAGATTCTTATTTAGAGTGCTTTTTAAGTTTGTTTTTGATTTGGGATTTTTTAATACAGAAATGATTCAAACAAAGGAATTCAGAAAATAATTCATTCTTATGCACCCCACCCAGATTTTAAAACTCTTAGCATATTTTAAATCTTCAAATATAGTTTTTTAAATTATAAAAGTGATAAATGTTAATGGCAAAAAAATAAGAATTGGGGCCAGCCAAGTGGCTTAGTTGGTTAAGAGCTTGTTCAAGAGTGCGAGCTCTGAGCAACAGCGGTTCGAGTCCCAGACCGAGCTGAGCTGCCAACAGGTGGCAGGATGGCTCAGCTAAACAAAAAATAAATAAATAAATAAGAATTGAACAGGACAGAAACTTTTTTTTTTTTTAAGATTTTTATTGGGGAATTGGTGGGATGGGAACAGTGCTGGGGAATTGGGGGAAAGGGACCAGACAAGTTGCTGTCGTTTTGTTCTTCAGTCTAGTTGTGGAGGACGTTGCTTCACTGGCCCAAGTTGGCACCATCATTGCGCTTTTCCCAG
>NW_017731592.1:502585-534071 GCF_001890085.2 Hipposideros armiger
TGTTCATCATCTTAGCTGTGGAGGGCAGTGTCACTGGCCCTCATATGTGGGATCCGAACTGGGGCCCTCTGGCATCCCAAGCCAGTTCTTAACCATTGCGCCACTCGGCCGGCCCAGGACAGAAACTTTATAAAGGGCAAAAGACATTCTTAGACAACCCCTGCCTCCCCAGACTGCGAAATCCTTTCTCCTTATTTATTTATTTATTTATTTATTTATTTATTTATTTATTTATTTTTAAAGATTTTATTAGGGAATTGGGGGAGGGGAACAGCACTGGGGAGTCGGGGGAAGGGGAACAGACACATTGCTGTCCTTTTGTTCTTCAGTCTAGTTGTGGAAGATGTTGCTTCACTGGCCCATGTTGGTATTATCATTGCGCTCTTCCTGGATGAGGCAGATCAGTCGCCGGCCTCTGGACGGCCACTCACTGCAGCTCTTTGGCAGCTCACGCCAGCTGCCTGCCGCTCACACTGGCTGCCAGCCACACACAGTAGCTTATGGCAGCCCACTGCAGCAGGGGCTGCAGCCTACACTGTTGCCGGCAACTCACAGCAGCCCAGCTCCAGGTCGAGCTGTTGTTCACCCATCTTAGCTGTAGAAGGCTGTGTCACTGGCCCCCATGTGGGATCCGAACCGGGGTCCTGCTGCTCAGATCTGGCGTCCCAAGCCAGCTCTTAACCAATGTGCCACTCAGCCAGCCCGCCTTCTCCTTATTTAAACATTATTACCTGTTACAATCAATTAGAAACTTAAAAACTAGTAAGAAGCAAAAGAAAAACATGGAAATGCCCCAGAATGTGACTCTCAGTTAACTACTGTCAGCATGTTAGTGTGAGTCCTTCTGTGCCCTGCAGATGGATTTTCTGTTTTGTGTCTGTGTGTGCACACACACTTTTTAAATAAATAGTAGGATCATACTGCTTTTTATTGCACTTCTGTCAGTTACTACCACATTATTAGCATCATCGCCTGAGGTTTTGATCTTTGCAAACTAGCAGAGCAAAGCTCAGCTGGGCCAAGCACGCCAAGCCAGCTGCTGAGAATGCTGTACTTTTAAGGTGATGCTGATTCTCATCAACCACAGTCCTTTCCCAGCATCAAAGTTGTGGTTGGCATTTTGGCCAAAAAAGCCATTTCTGGTACTACTAGAAGCCAGTTTTTACTTCTTTAGGCTTATTTTCCCAATCTGTCTAAATCACATTCACTCCCAGCCAGTTACTCTTACCAGTCTGGCCTTCCAGGACACAGCAGTTCAGTGCTTTCGTTAAGATCTATAACTAGGTATTTCAGCACATATAAAATGTTTCTCTTCTTGCTTTGTTCTAGGGAGTGGCTTTATTTATTGTGCCATGAAATGTTGAACCCCTATTATGGACTCTTTCAATATTCTACAGACAATATTTACATGTTACAAATCAACCCAGATTCTTCAATCAACCCTGTAAGTATTAATGAATAAAGAGGTAAAGAATTTAAGTTGGAGAATTTTTTTAATGGATTTTCAGTTTCCATCTCAATTTTTGGTTTATTCACTGTCAACTTACTCAAGGTCTGTGGTAACTAGAACATTAAGAAATAGAGTGAGAACTGGATTAAGATGGATGATTTCAATCCTGTTACTTCTAGTGACTGGGACCTTTGGGTGTGTTGTTTTCAAGGAGAACAAGGGGGACATTGAGCTGCTCAGGTACTCAAAGCATTTGATTGGCATTTGAGGGAACTCTGCTCTTATGACCGTATTTGTTGACAGTATCATTCTGAGAAGTGAGTGGGTTACAAAGTCCATCGTCCTCCCAGTCAAAATTGGAATATTTCCATAATTGGCCTTTTGGCCACTGCTGTGGACACTCTTAGCTGCTTGTTTTAGAGATGAGGAAATAAGTGCAGAGTGAGCTCCTGGCCCAATTTTGGGCAGCACAAGTGTGGAGGACACTTCCCGTGGGGCACGTGACCCCTGGACCAGCTCGACTCTGCAAGCATTTATATGTAATCGAGCCTTTTACCAACATGGAAACAAAAATTTCACCAATTCTCTGATTGTGATTCCAACCTAAATGTAGAAATGTGAAGTTCCCTTTTTAGTTAAAAACCAGAACAGCTCTGGTTTTAGAATGGTTGGTTCTTATACTTGAATTTTCATATTTATTTCTCTCTGTGTTCCTTTTTTTCCCCTTTTGATTTCTTCTCTTCCTCTTTCTGGTGGGACTGGGGGAGGGGTGGCAGAGGAAGCAAGGGAATTGCCTTTTGCTCCTTATTTCTGTTTCGCGCAATGGGGAGGAGCAGCAGGGCCAGCTTCCTGGGCAGGCGACCTGGGCAGAGCACAGGGCTCTGCACTCAGAAGGGCCTGTGCTTGGTTTGACTCTCTGCTGTCACCATGTTGAAATTCTTTTTTTTTTAAGATTTTTATTGGGGAATTGGGATGGGAACAGTGCTGGTGGGGGAAGGGGAACAGATGAGTTGCTGTCATCTTGTTCTTCAGTCTAGTTGTGGAGGACGTTGCTTCACTGGCCCAAGTTGGCACCATCATTGCACTCTTCCCGGGCGAGGCAGATCAGTCGCCGGCTTCTGGACGGCCGCTCACTGCAGCTGCTGGCCGCTCACGCTGGCTGCTGGCCACACACAGTAGCCCATGGCAACCCACTGCCACAGGGGCTGCAGCCTACGCCGTCGCCGGTGACTCATGGCAGCCCAGCTCCAGGTTGAGCTGTTGTTCAGCATCTTAGCTGTAGAGGGCAGTATCACAGGCCCTCATATGTGGGATCCGAACCGGGGCCCTCTGGCGTCCCAAGCCAGTTCTTGACCATTGCGCCACTCAGCCGGCCCTGAAATTCTTAATAATTTTTGAATAATGGGTTCTGCATTTTCATTTTGCACTGGGTCTCACAAATTATCTAGCCATTCTGAGGAAAAGGTGTTTGAACTAACAGCATATAAAATGTTCAGACGATCTATACAAAAGACGTGCTTAAAATTTTGACCAAGCAGCCTTCTTTCATTTGGTCACAAGCACAGCCTGTGAGTAATTAACTGATTCAGTGTCTGGTTGCCTGTGGGACAGTTCTCTCAAGAAGCCGGGGAAATCACAAGCTACCCTTTGCTTTGACCCTGTTGTTTTGCTAATGAAGTCATGTTCTCTGGCGCCCCCTACAGGACCATTTGTCTTATTTCCATTTTGTGGGTCGGATCATGGGTCTGGCCGTGTTTCATGGACACTACATAAACGGGGGTTTCACAGTTCCCTTCTACAAGCAGCTACTGGGAAAACCCATCCAGCTCTCTGATTTGGAATCGGTGGACCCAGAACTACATAAGAGCTTAGTGTGGATTCTGTAAGTATCACTGTTCAGTCAATTGAAAATTCATACTTAGCCACCATTCTTAGTGTATGCCAGATACATTTGTTCTGTGTGTGCGTGTGTATATATTTTGGAGATGGGTGTGAAATTGGAGAAGAGAAATAAACAAACTATTGTTTGTCACCAGAAATATAAAAGTAGATTTAACAAAAACAAAAAACAATTAACTTATTTTCCTCATGATGTTTGGCCAGTTTCTTTTCATGAACTAGTTTCTTTTGTTATTTCCTTGAATGATTAATGTATGATCACAAATATTAATCCCCAGGCCTGGTGTTTGGTTGGTTGATTTTTGATACTCTAAGGTGTCACCAGTTAATCTCTAGAGGGGAAAGTATCAAAAACAAAATTAGTATCAAAGCATCTTGTGTCAAATGCTCTGATATAAGAAAATATCAAAACAAAATTACTATTTAGTCACCTTGGCTTAGAATTATCCTAAACACTCTCTTAAAAGCAGCAGGCACAGTTGAGTGGTAAACCGTAGGTGTCGTGGGTCCTTGTGCAGGAGCCAGTTTGACAGGGACGACAGATCCAGGCTCTGGCAAAGGAAGGACAAGCTGACAAGCTGAACAGGAGTCAGGCCTCTCATTGTGTCCTACGTGCTGGTCAGCCTCGTTTCACATGTCCCAACTTGAAAAGACCAGTCTGTGGGTTAGAGCCTTCATCCTGTAGGAAACCTTTTACTGTGTTTCAAAAAATATCGCATATTAAGGAGCCAGTTTTAACTTTCAAGTTCTTCTTTGTTTGAACTGATGCACTTGAAAAGGCTGCCTTTGAAAGGGGGATCGATATTTTCTTAATGTGGCTTCCTGCAGGTTGATTACCCTTTGACTCAGTTCCTCCTCGCGATTCCCTCCTGTCTGCTCACAGACTCAGTTTACAAAGCAACCTGGTATCTCATAAAATCATAGAATGGTAGAGGTACCATCACCCTCCTATGAATGAGAAAACCAAGAGTCCAGGACACATCTGGAACTGGGGCTATGGCCTCCGGGCTCCGTCCAGCACCCCACTCTCCTGGCCTCACTTAAGCTGTGTCCACTTGAGGCTCTCCTCTCCTCCCTGGTCTGGCAGTCAGTAAATGCTCGCTTGCTCTCTCTTCCTACTGGATTGTTCCATATAACATTCCGTGCACTGCTGTGTGGTGGCAAAACTCTTAACCGACACCTGCCTTCTGTCCTGACTCCGCCAGAGAGAACGATATTACCCCTGTGCTGGACCACACCTTCTGTGTGGAGCACAACGCTTTCGGGAGGATCCTGCAGCATGAGCTGAAGCCCAACGGCAGAAATGTACCTGTCACGGAGGAGAACAAGAAAGAATATGTCCGGTAATGCCCCGGGGAACCTGGCAGTTGCCGGTGGGAACATACACCCAGGTACTCAGGCACAGCTGGGTTCATGTTTGGATTGTGGAGGCTCCCTTGCTGCGTGAGCTTTGCCTGTCCCTGCCACCACTTGTGACCAGAAGCACATCCCAGAAGAGACGTCCAGAAACCATTAGGTTCAGCAGGGGAAGCTATGCGTGGAGGAGCCCGGATGTGGCCAGGCCTGACCTGGTGAAGGGAGACTAATGACCCCAGAGCCCTGGTGGGGGAAGGCCTTTCAAGTGACCACCAGTTCTGTCTTTGAAGTTGCCAGAGTGTACGAGAGAGCAGGAAACCTAGACGTTTCCTTGAGCCCAGTCTATAGGAAGTCGACTCCATTGTAGTCTATTTTCCCACCTCTTAATCATGGCAAATGAAGGACTAATCACTTAGAGTGGAAATTTAGAAACAGGGACACCTCCGTGTGCTCAGGCTGTCCAACTGGTATGACTAGTTCTCACCACGTCTTGTATTTTATTTTCAAATGCATTTTTAAATTGTGGCAGTTGCTGGGACAGGTCAGGTTAAACCCTACTGCTATTTCTAGCAATGAATCAGAATATATAATGGCACGAGCTGGTTTATTTTAACCTGATCCTTAGGCTAGGCATTACCAACTGGTGGGTTTTCCTCCCCCCTCGGGGAGGCCGGGCAGGCAGGGCGTTAGACTCAGCAGATAGATGTCAGAACCTACTAATGGAGAAAATTTTTTTTCATGAATTATTGGTGTTGCTTCCAACTTGTGAATTTTTCTTTCAGGTTATATGTAAATTGGAGATTTATGAGAGGAATTGAAGCCCAATTCTTAGCTCTTCAGAAAGGGTTTAATGAGCTCATTCCTCAACACTTATTGAAGCCTTTTGACCAGAAGGAACTCGAGGTACGTGCTCGGCGTGCTGAGTCAGGCTTTCCTTAAAGGGCCTGAGGCTTGCAACTAATTCCTGGGCAGCTTGGGGGTCTGTCGGGGCTCCCAGCACAGAGTCAGGGCTGGAACGGGAAGGGGGTCGAGGATGTGGGAGCCAGTTTATGACAAGGCCAGGTGTCTACTTGGCAGCAGTGAATCCAGATCATTCTGGGGGCTTCCCTTGTCAGAGTGGTTTGCGGCTTCTTGTATTTTTCAGGATCTCTAGCAGTGGAGATTCCTGACCCCTCCTGTGTAGTCACCTCGATCGAGGAAATTATCTTGTATATTGCCAACTTCTCCCACAATGCCAACTTTCTGTTTTTAACTCTGCGCGTATTAGACTCTGAACAAAGTGTTACTGTTTTCTCTAATCACACTTCATGTACTTGAACACAATGAGGTATTCACCTCGTATCCATCTGTTTGGTGCCAGATAGCTCAAGCCTTTAAAATTGGTCTCAGTCTTTCTACCACCAGTGAGACGCCGAGAGCTTGTGAGCCAAGAGGAGCCTCCCCGGGTGGGACAGTGGCTCTCCAGAGGAAACTTTTTAAGCAAGTTGCAGAAACCAGCACGTAACCCCTGCTTCATTCCCTTCTCTTCAGATTTTAAATTCCTGTGATACGGCCCCGTTTTACGCTCAGCTCCATGCAGTCTTGCTAGGGGTTCTTCCGTCCGCACCAAAGTGGTGCAAAAACACAAACACAGACTTGGTGGCAGAAAATGACCCGTCAGTGGCCATGCACCGCGGTCCTAGGGGTTGGAAACCAGCCCAAGGGGGCAGAAAGACAGGCGTGTGCTTCAGGCGTGTTGCTTGTCTTCCTTCTTGTCTAAATGTGTGTCTAGTTTATTTGGACATCGCTGCTGCTTTGCTCTGGGACCACGTTTTTAACTCCTTTCATGTGCTGGAGACCTGGGAGACATGTCGTGACACATTTATCCATCTGAGAAGTAACTGCCTCTGAACCCTTCACAGCTGATCGTAGGCGGCCTGGATAAGATAGACCTGAACGACTGGAAGGCCAATACCCGGCTGAAGCACTGCGCGGCCGACAGCAACGTCGTCCGGTGGTTTTGGCAGGCGGTGGAGACCTTCGACGAGGAGAGGAGGGCCAGGCTCCTGCAGTTCGTGACGGGATCCACCCGAGTCCCACTCCAAGGCTTCAAGGCCCTGCAAGGTGACTGACGTGGGGGCGGGGCCATTGGCACTGGGCGTCTACACTCGGCATCTTCTCCACTAGGCCTGGGCAGGAAGCACGGGAATGTGCTGGGGTATCTTCCTGAAACGCCTAGAAAACAATGTGACATGTGCTTTCATAACTGCGTGGGGCTCACGCGACGGAGAGGGCTGTCACTCCCACTGGCCATAGAGACCCTCTTCCCCCATAAAAGGTGATGGTCTCTTGGTCGCCATTATCTCTGCCAGCTCCCAGTCCTTAAGGCTCTGCTATTCTTTGCCCAACTTGAAAGAAAGTGTCTGTAAATACACAGGAGAGGATGTCAGCAGAATAAAGCCCAGCGTCCTCTCCCACTGACCTTTCCTAGTCTCTGCGGGCCAGAGCCAGCAGGTGGACAGCACTGCAGCAGCAGTGGGGGTGCTGGCCAGCCCGGTGTCCACTCAGAGCTGAGTTTGGAATGACCCAGGAAGGGCGCAATGGAGCCCCATGTGTCCCCTTCTATAGAACTGGTTGACAAAGGCGGCTACAAATAACAGGCTTTTGTGAAAGAAATCAGAGTTTTTAAAGTGTATGACGGATTCATTTGGAAATATTTAGGTCAGCCCCCTCCCTCCTGAATCAAGAGACCCAGTCTATTAGCTAATGATCATGTGGCTCCTCCCTGGCCTTCAGTTTCCTTATCTGTACAAGGAGCTGCCTGACAGGCTGCCCTGTCCAGTTAGGCACCCCCATGCGCTCTCATGCCTTCCAGCTCTGACTGGGTCCCTGGCTCACCCAGGTCTGGAGCAGTTGGAAGGCTATAGATGCTGAAGATGTTGTGCCTCATGAGGAGATCAGAGAGGCTCACAGGCATTCAGCGGGGAATGTCCTTGCAGGCTTCTCCCTGGCCCTGTAACTTGTAAAATTTCCCATTTTTGTCACTTGATAACCCTGATAGCCAGGAGGAGTAAGGTGAAGAATATTAATATATTGAAATTTAGTAAATTGAACTTTGTGTGTTAATACTGAGAACAGAGATATTTCGGGTATAGAACATTCTCTGTAGACGTTTTCTTATTTTAAGGACCTCTTTGAGTGAGAGAAGTTACTTCCATTTCCTTGGGCTTTGGTCCTAGGTGTTTGTGTCTTTTTCTTTTTCCATCACACCTCTGCCTGGAGTCATTTCATGACTCCATATTCTGCTTTTCTTTTTACCACTGCCGTCCTCTGCCAGCCGTGGGTCTGCTTGCTAAATATTTCTGTTAAAAGGAAACCCCTGGTGATGTAAGGATTTTACCTTCAAACACCCCCACTGGAGCAAGTTCATGCCCAGGTGCATAAGAGAGTGCTGGGACGCTTCTCCACACCAGGGACCTTCTGAATGTCTGATTAGCCCCTTGATGGCCAGGCAGAGACTCCTGTTGCCACGGGAACTCCATGACGTTCTGGCAGGACAGCCTGCCTGGGCGTGTGGTCGGCAGTGGAGCCCCTGCCCAGCCTCTGAAGTGCATTAACTAGAATGTTGTCTTGTAAGGTTCTACAGGCGCGGCAGGGCCCCGGCTGTTCACCATTCACCTGATCGACGCCAACACAGACAACCTGCCAAAGGCCCACACCTGGTAAGGACAGGGCTGCCCAGGTGCCGGCCCCTGGGCACCTCTGCAGTGTGCGCGCTCCCACGTGACTGTCTAAGCTGTTTCATTTGGCAATGGCACCAGTGTCAAATGGGACAAGCACTGGGCAGCGTGTCACGTGTAAGGGTTATTATCAGAAGTCTCTTCCATGAAACTGGTTTTGTGGGATGTGATTGACAGCTGCCACTCGCACGGGTTCGTCTGCACTTCCTGGGCCTCGCTGCACGTGTGCACATACATGTACCTATCAGCAGGGGCAAGTTGTAGTTTTTAAGTTGGAGTTACTGGTCACTTTATCTGACCTTCCTGGAGCCCCACTGTCCCTCTCAGAGTTCTGCGCATGACAGATGCACCTCGCCTATTCAAAAATACATCCTCCCTAAATTTCAACTTAATATCTGTAGTGGTTTATTTCCTTTGTGGTTTGAAAATCAAATCACTTACGTACACTTTGTCTCAGAACCATTTCCTCTAGTTCAGGAGAACCAGTCCCATACGTTGCTGAGATGCATCATGATGTACCCTAAGCCGAAGATGTGGGTTCAGATGCTGACCCTGATGCCCTCTGATATGTGACTTTGGGCAGTTGCTTGATAGGCTGACTGGGGTTTGCACATGTGTCAAAAAGCTGTGAAAGCTGTTCCCAGGACTGCGTGGGGTTGAGAGCCCTGCCCCCAGCATGGTGCTGCAGGAACGGTGCCGTGTGCACGCACGGTGGCTGCCCTCCTCCTCAGGCTTTGTCCTTTCTTAGTTTAGTGCTTAGACTAAAACGGATATGAAAAATCTCCCCCAATGCTAAAGCTCCCAAAGAAAGACTGCACCACCATTTGGCCCGACTCATTATTGACAAAAGCCATCCTTGGTTGCCTAATCCCTAGTAATTCAATAGGCCATGCTGTGTCCTCTGGGTCACAATTTTGTATTTTCTGATTTGTTGAGATAATAGCTTCTTAGAGGGTGTCTTTTTCCTTGCACAGTTCCTGGAAACGAATTTCCCCATGGAAATACTGGGTCAGAAATTTAAGATTCATTTCATCAGGGATTTGACATTTTATTAGTTTTGAGATATAGTTTCTGGTTTTGTAGGGGATTTTCCAAGCGGCCCCATTTTGGTCTCAGATCAAGTCACAGAGGAATAGACATGCAGTACATTGTTAGTGGTCATTTGACTGCCGGCCAGTCTGGGTTATGCTAGTCTGCAAAGATGGTATTCCTGGTACTGTGTAATTTCTCCCAGAGGGGGAAAAAAAAACCAACTTAAGAGCTTGGTCCTAATATCAACAGTAGATAGTAGTTTTAAAGATCTTTTTGCTGTGTGTTGATTGAGAACTCTTGGCATTAGAAGCAGAAAAGCTCAAGGAGGGTGTGGATAACTCACCTGTCCCTCCACCCCCACCCCCCAGAACTGGTGACAGAGTCTTCCGCCTTCCCATTGCCCCGTGACCCCCACGAATGCTTTGCTCCTGCCTGTCCTTGGCCCTGAAGCAGCTCCTAGGGCCAGATTGCCCCCAACAGTGACTGTCACTCTTTTGTCCCATTCCAGCTTTAACAGGATTGACATTCCACCTTATGAGTCTTATGAGAAGCTCTACGAGAAGCTGCTCACAGCAGTGGAAGAGACCTGTGGGTTTGCTGTGGAGTGAAGAGCAACCAAAGGCAACAGATTCTAGCTCACAACCGCCAGACCAAAAGCATATCGCTTTCTGCGCGCCTCCTGCGAAGCGGGCTGAGGCACTGGAATTCTCGATAACCTGAGGGAAAGGGTTGTCTCCCCTCCTTTTCGTTGGGGGACCGAGGGGGGCGGGGGGACTTTGGTTGGTGGCTCCCACCCATATTTTCCTCCTTTATGACAGTACTCCCACCCCCTTCCATCACCCACCCAATAAAACACAGCCAGGTTTAGATTTGGCTTCGGTCACACAGGATATTCTACGGTTGTAACATGGTGACAGGCTCACAGCCCTGTGGTCCTTATAGGAGTATCGACCTGCAGTTATGGAACCAAGCTTGGCTTACTGAGGGTTTGTACCTGGTAGCTATACTAGCTTTTCTGCCTCAAAACAGTCAAATTCCAAATTTCACATCCTAGCAGCCTGCTCTGGGTAGCAGATTAATTTCTACCTGAAAAGTAACTGTATAATATATGCTTGTTGGAATTCTGCCACAGGAGGAAGCTTGAGTCCAAAATGTGCTTCCCTTTTTGAAAGTTAAGGGCATTGGGGGCAGCGTTAACTGGAGGCCCAGGGTAGGTCTTTTCAGGGTATCCTGGTTGAAAACTTTGTTTTGCGTAGAGAAAAATGATCTTTCCTTTAAAGAGTCCCTTTTGCCGCATTATCTATCCAGTTCGAAATATTTTTCCAGTGAAAACACCACATACGAAGCTTATGAAAGAACAGACCAAAACCAGCCTTGTCTCCCAAGCTGTGGCTCCTGCCACCACCTGTACGCAGATGCGTGGAAACGGGGCCATCTGAATACTAACAATCTATTGTGCAGAAATGGCTAAGAGCTAAACTAACTTAACAAAATTCTGCTACTCTAGTTGCTGGAGTGGTGCAAACTAGCTTAAAAGGGAGAAGGGATGCATAACCCCAATGACCGGAATCCGCGCCATGTTACTTTTACATAAAGGAGGACGTGGATGTAAATCTGACAGCAGAGGGGGACGCGTCCACTCTGACTCATTTAGCCCATTTCCCCAGTGTCAGATGGTGACAGGGACAATTGCCACTCGATTTACCTGCCCAGATGTCTTCGTATGATGAGTAAGGCCAAAGCAAGCCTCGACCCTAAGTTTCTAACACCATTTTCCGATTTGCACAGAAGTTCACAGTGTTTTAACTAAGCCGCTTGATTTCGGATAGCTCAACTTCAGTGGACAATGGCAGCAGCAGCAAGTTCTCCTGTCTGGTTTTTTGTTGTTTTAGTTTTGGGGGCAAGTGCAGGGTAATTCCTTAGCAAGACATCTCACTGTTGAAATTTCACGGTTGAAGCTTCTGAGTTAAGCATTGGGATCCAGCTGTGGGTCTGAGATGGGTTTGGAAGGAGCTTTGGACTACGATTCGCTGTTTTTCCGTTACTAACACCGGTAGACTGGCGGTAGGGCGCGCACTCCCCCTTTGGCGCTTGCTGTTGTTCCTTGGCTTCCCAGGAGCAGTCTGGAGTTTGACGAGGGCAGCACTGGGCCCTCTTAGAAGATAGACCCACCCCTGCGCTGAGGTTTGCCCAGTGTGGGGGCCACGGGTCGCCAGCGGTGAGAGAGCTGAGCTTCTGTACTGACTGGGGTTCTAGACAGAAGGGGTGTCAAGTGTGATCTGCTGCAGAAGGAAAACAGTCCATTCATTAAGTCCGGGTGAAACGGTGGGCTGGCTCTTTTCTGAGCTCTGCTTTGCCCCAGTTGGGCTTCTCCTATGTCTCATCTGCCATACTTATCGAGGGCATTCTAGAAGCTGGCTCCCGGGTGATTCCATCCAGTCCTCCCTCGTGATCTTTCTCTGGAAGTGAGAAAATGAAAATACCGAGCTCCTACTGGACAGGTCTTATCTCTCACATGAACCTAATCCATGGGAGGAGGAGACATCCATCCATCCGAGATCTGAAAGGAGGAAGACCCACCCTATCTTTCTGGGGTGGTGGCCAAACCCTGTAGTAACGAGGAAGGAAACGAGGGTCGAGTGGCTGGAAAGACTTGGAAGCAGGAACTTCGCATTTGACTCTTTCCTGCTGTTAAGAGCGGGGACGAGCCTCAGAACACGCAGCCCATGCTGCTCTCACGTCACGTGTCACCTCAGAGAGATCCAGAGGGTCGTGTCCTGACTCCTCCAGCAGCTGCTCAGGACACATGGGTTACCCCGTCGCATGTCCTGGGTCTCCGCATGGGGCACGCCTATCAGCTGTGCGTGTCACCAAGGCACCTGAAAGAGCAGAGCTTTCCAGAGCTTTGGTTTACTCTTGCCAAGCAGGCCTGCGCGTCAGCGGCACTGCACTTCTAGAAGCTTAAACATCGACAGTGATTTGGGCCTTTGATCCACCACAGAGAACAGTGTAGCTCCCGATCTGCAGGAACCCCGTCCACACGTGCACTCCCACTGGTCACCCCCTCGGTAATCCCAGACACCCACCCCGTCCGTCCCCTCGCCTCTCTGCCCAGATGCCTCAGGGGCACGGCTTCCAGGCTTGCCCTCGCCAGCGGTCAGCAGCCGACCCTCAGGGATGTAGCGAACCACCGCTCTGCCAGCGCTTTGGGGAGGAAACGTGCAGGGGCGGCATGGGGGAGAGTGACTTGCTCGTGACCCGCCCGCGGGCTGGAACTGGGGCCCCTGAACCTGCTGGGCCTAACGCTCCATGTGCAGGTCAGGCGGTCCGCACATCAGCTGTCAGGATGGGCCTCTGCAGCCGGGGTGTGCCACATGCGCGGCAGCCTTCCCGAAACATAGTATGAATTTTTAAAATTTGTTTATTTTTGTTTCTCAACCACTTTATAATGTATTTTTTAATTTATTTTGTAATGTCTTGTTTTTAAGTATTGCTGCTATCCTTGTTATTCTTCCCACTGTTTTTATTGCTGATTTATTTTGTGAAAGTTGTACACTAATGTTCTGTTTTATGTCAAAATCAAAAGTATTTAAAGAAATACTAGTTCTATTTAATGTGGTTATGGAACCAGCTGGAAACACAAAACAAACAGTGATTGTACAGCAGGCTGGACCCGGGAGGTCAGGTTCATTTTGTTACATATGCAATAAACTCACAACTTTACATGTTTTGGCATCTGTTATTTTGGTGTGGAAGTGATATTCCAATTTCCAAGTGACAGTCCTACAAAAAAGGAAGTCAGTGGTCAGAGATACTGCAAGGGCCTTCTAAGGAAAAAGGACAAACAAGGATAGAGTTGTGGAAGAAACTAATGAAAACGTGGCAGTCAGCCATAAGTGCTCTACGAAGCAAAAACCTGTGGGATTGAAAACGTTGCCAATCTGTTGACTTCACACACTGCTCATATGTGTTGGTTTGGTTTTTTTCTTTTTAATATTTTTTTATCATGGAAAAATATATGATATAGTATTTATCACTTTAACCAGTGGTTAATGTACAATTCAGGGGCATCAAATACATTTCAGTGTTGTGTAACCTCACCATTATCTATACCCAGAACCCTTTTATCTTCCTAAACTGAAACTGCCCATTAACCAATAACTCCTATCCTCCCTCCCCCCAGCCCCTGGAAATCTCTGTTCTACGTTCTGTCTCTATGAATTTACCCATTCTTCATATAGGTACTTCATACAGATGGAATCATACAATATTTGTTCTTCTGTGTCTGACTTACTTCCTTTCACATATTATTTTCAAGGTCCATCCATGTTAGAGCATATATTGAAATTTTATTCCTTTTTATGACTGAAGAATACTCCATTGTAGGAATATACCACATTTTGTTTTACCATTCATTTGATGGACACGTGGTGTGATAATTAATGTTATTTGAGAACTTGACTGGGCTATGGTACTCAGAAAAGACATTACTAAGTAATATCTGCATCTTCATTTCATTTCAACAATGTTCTGTAGTTTTCAGCATGTAAGTGTATTCATAAGAATTGTACTCTTTTCAATGCTATTTTAAATGGAATTTTTTTTTAAATTTTCTCTTTGGATTGTTCATTGTTAGTGTATAGAAACAACGATTTTGGTTTGTTGATTTTGTATCCTTCAACTTTGCTGACTTCATTGATTAGTTGTAACAGTGTGTGTAGTGTTTAGGGTTTCTACATATAAGATCATGTGGTCTACAAACATCATTTTATTTCTTCCTTTCCAATTTGAGTGCCTTTCATTTTTTTCTTGCCTGATTGCTCTGGTTAGGACTTCAGTACTGTGTTCAATAGAAGTCATGAGAGTGGGCATCCTTGTCTGTTCCTTAGAAGAAAAGTTTTCAGTCTTTCACCACTGAATATGATGTTAGCTGTGAGATTTTTCATATATGGTTTTTATGTTGACGTAGTTTCCTACTGTTCCTAGTTTATTCAGTTTTCATTATGAAAAGGTGTTGAATTTTGTCAAATGATTTTGCTGCATCAATTGAGATGATCATGTGATTTTCCCAATTCTGTTATATATATATATTACATTGATTTTTGTGTGTTGATCCTTGCATTCCAGGAATAAATCCTACTTTGTCATGATCTATAATCCTTTTACTCTGTTGTTGGATTCAATTTGCTAGTATTTTGTTGGAGATTTTGCATCAATATTCATGAGGGATATTAACTTGTAGTTTTCTTGTAGTGTCTCTGGCCTCATAGAATGAGTTAGGAAGCATTTCCTCCTCTTCAAGTTTTCGGAAGAGTTTGAGAACAACTGGTATTAAATCTTTAAATGATTGGTAGAATTCACCAGTTAAAGTCTGGGCTTTACTTTGTTGGGAGGTTTTTAATTCCTGATTCAATCTCCTTACTAGTTATAGCTCTATTCAAATTTTCTATTTCTTCATGATTCAGTCTTGGTAAGCTGTGTGTTTCTAGAAACTTGTCCATTTCATCTAGATTTTCCATTTTGTTGACATACAGTTATTCATAGTACAGTTGACCCTTGAACAACTGCACAGTCCACTTATTAAACAAAAACCATGGATTTTATTTAACAGATGTATTAGAAAAATTGAGATTTCCTTAGTACTATGAAGCAATTACATCAATTACAGTAGGCTGCCATAAAGCAATCATGTTGCTGCTACTTTGTTATCAATGGAGGAATTGTAAAACCTGAAAGTAATTATGAATTTTTCAAATTCCTTTCATTTTTGATGTCTAATGTCTATAATACCCATAACATCTATAGTGTTTTATATAAGGCAACATTGATGCAGTTACTGATAGGCAATTAATCTTATAAACAGATGATGTAAACTTAGTGTATCAATAAATACAGTACAGTATTTACAGCATATCAATACAGTAAATGCAATAAATACAGTAAGTGAATTTCCCTCATGATTTTCTTAACATTTTCTTTAGCTTATTGTTTTGTAAGTATCGTGTATAATGCAACATACAAAATGTGTTGACTGTTTATATTATTGATAAGGTCAAAAGTAAGCTATCAGTAGTTAAGTGTTTTGGGGGGGGTCAAAAGTTATACACAGATTTCTAACTGCACAGGGGTTGTTAGCACCCCAACCCCTGCATTGTTCAAGGGTCAACTATTACTCTAATAATCCTTATTTTTCTTACTCATTTAGCTAAAGGTTTGTCATTATGTTGATTTTTCTTGAAGAAACAAATCTTGGCCTCAATGATTTCTCTGTTTTCTATTCTCTATTTTATTTATCTGTGCTGTAATGTTTATTATTTCCTTCCACTAGCTTTGGGTTTAGTTTTTTCTTCTTTTTCTAGTTCCGTAAGGTGTAAAGTAGGTGGTTGATTTGAGACCATTTTTCTTTTTTATTTTAAAGATTTTTATTGGGGAATTGTGGGGATGGGAACAGTGCTGGGGAGTTGAGGGAAGGGAAACAGACAAGTTGCTGTCGTTTTGTTCTTCAGTCTAGTTGTGGAGGACGTTGCTTCACTGGCCCAAGTTGGCACCATCATTGCGCTCTTCCCGGGCGACGTAGATCAGTCGCCGGCTTCTGGACAGCCACTCACCGCGGCTGCTGGCCGCTCACGCTGGCTGCTGCTACACACGGTAGCCCATGGCAACCCACTGCCACAGGGGCTGCAGCCTACACTGTCGCCAGCTACTCACAGCAGCCCAGCTCCAGGCTGAGCTCTTGTTCAGCATCTTAGCTGTAGAGGGCAGTGTCACTGGCCCTCATATCTGGGATCCGAACCAGGGCCCTCTGGCGTCCATTCTTCTTTTTTAATGTAAGCATTTACAACTATAAATTTTCTTCTTTAACACTTCAGTTTTGATATGCTGTAATTTCACTAACATTTATCTCAAGATATTTTCTAATTTCTCTTGTGATGTATTAATTTCCACATATTTATGATTTTTTCTTTCATTATTGATTTCTAATTTCATTCCATTATATAGTAAGAAAAAATACTTTGTATGGTTTCAGTCTTTTAAAATTTATTGAGACTTGTTTTATGGCCTAACATTTTGTGTATTCTGGAGAATGTTGCATGTGCACTTGAAGAGGGTGTGTGTTATGCTATTGTTGGGTAGGGTGTTCTGTGTATGTCTGTTAGATCTAATTGGTCTGTTATTCAAATCCCCTTTTTCTTACTGTTCTGTCTCATTCTGACCTACTAAGAGTGGGGTTTTGAAGTCTACTATTATTGTAGAGCTCTCTATTTTGCCTTTCAGTTTTTCTGTTTGCTGTGGGTCTCTGAATTTATCTTAGTAGGAATTCGAGTTTCTTAAATTTGCATATCCAGTTCTTTCCTGAAACTGGAAAAATTTTGTCCATTATTTCTTCAAATAAGCTCTCTACCCCTTTCTCCTTCTGGGACTCCAATAATGCATATGTTTGTCTGCTTAATCGTATCCCATAATCCCTTAGGTTCTCTTCACTTTTCTTCACTTTTTCTTTTTGCTCCTCTGATTCGATGATTTCAAATGACCTTTAAGTTCACTGATTCTTTTGCTTGTTCAAATGTGCTGTTGAACCCCTTTATTGAACTTTTCAATTTAGTTGTATTTTTCAGCTCCAGAATTTGCTTGGTTCTTTTTTTACTTTATATGTACAAGGGGCGGGGGAGGAAACCGGGAATTGGGCCACTTCCTCCCCACCACACAGCGCTGCACCAGGAAGGGCTGGTGCAAATGCAAGTAAAAATGCCACAAAATTTCCTACCATTTTGATGTGACTTTTTCTTGACTGGGCATTCACCTGGTTGCTGTAGTTCTTTGACTGGCTTCCAGAGGTCCTACAAAGTCATTTTAGTCTCTCTACTTGTTCTTGTTTTTAACATTTCCATGGGGAGAACAAGGGCCTGGAACTACCTACTCTACCAGAGTATATCTCTGTCTTTTCATTGGCGAGTTTAATACATTTACATTAGCAGTTACTGATAAGGGGGCACTTACTTCTTCCATTTTGTTCGTTTTCTATGTGCCTGATAGCTTTTTGTCATTTCCTCCATTGCTACTGCCTTTTGTGTTTATTTGATTAAACATGTTATAGTGACATGTTTTTACTTTCTCATTTCCTTTTGTGTATATTCTATAGATATTTTCTTTGTGGGGATTGCTTTTACATCCTAAAGTTATAACAACCTAATTTGAATATGTGCCAACTTAACTTGAATAATATACACAAACTCTGCCCCTATACGGCTCCACCTCCCCCTTCTGTTATTGATGTCACAGATTACGTTTTTATACATTGTGTGCCCAATAATATAGATTAGTTTTTAATGCATTTGCCTTTTAAATCATATATGAAATAAAAAGTGGACTTATAAACCAAAATAACAATAGGTTTTATAATTGCCCATGTATTTACCTTTACTGGAGATCTTGATTTCTTCTTACAGCTTTGAGTTACTGTCTAGCATCCTTTCATACTGAAGAAGTCCCTTTAACATTTCTTACAAGGCATGTCTATCTCTATCAGTAATGAACTCCCTCAGCTTTTATCAGGAAATGTCTTAATTTCTTCTTCATTTTCAAAAAACAGTTTTGCAAGATGCAGAAGTCTGACAGTTTGTTTGTTTGTTTTCTTTCATCAATTTGAGTAATTCAACCACTGTTTTCTGGCCTCCAAGGTTTCTGATGAAAAAAACTGCTGATAATCTTGTTGAGGATTCTTTGTATATGACAAGTCTTTCTTGCTGTTTTTCAAGAATCCCTTTTTGTCTTTGACAGTTTGGTTATAATGTGTTCTTGAGTTTATTCTATCTGGAGTTTGTTGAGCTTCTTGGATTTGAGGATTCATGTCTTGCATAAAATTTGAGAAGTTTTCAGTTCATTTCTTAAAATATTCTTTTTTGCCCATCTCTCTCTCTCCCCCTCTCCCCACCCCCCCACCCCGACTTCCCTCCTTCTTCTGGGATTCCCACAATGCATATGTTTGCTTGGTGGTGTCCCCTGGGTCCCTTTGGTTTTGGTTCACTTTTCTTCATTCTTTTTTCTCAATAATTTCAATTAAGTTCATTGTTTATTTTGCCTACTTAAATATGCCTTTGAACTCCTAAAGAATTTTTCATTTCAGTTATTGAACTTCTCAGCTCCAGAAATTTTGGAGGGGGTTTCTTTATATAATTTCTATCTCTTTATCAATATCTTATTTTGGCCACATATTGATTTGCTGTCTTTTTCCATTTCTCCTTTGAGTCCTTTCAGCAGCTTTCAGGCAGTTGCTTTAGTCCTTGTCTAGCAAGTTTGCTTTCTGTGATGATTTCTTGTGACGTTTTATTGAAAACTGGACATTTGAATCTTATAATGTAACTCTGGAAATCAGATTCTCCTCTTTCCCCAGGGTTTTTTGTGTTGTTGTTTTTTTTCAGTTAAAAGTGTCTCTGATCAGTCTAAGGTGACAGCTTAAGGCCTTCTCAGGTCTTTCCTGAGCCTGTGTCTCTCCCTAGGCATGAGTGTAGCTTTCTAAATTCCCCTGTATAGGTGGTTATTTTTTATTAAAGTTATCTCCCATTTTTCCTGGCACAACTGAATTTGGCCCTGTGCTCTGGGTCTCACAGGCTGCAATCCAGGTGTCGGCCAGACTGCATTCTCCTCTCAAGGCTCAACCAGGGAAGAATCCTCTCGAAGTCCTGCAGATTGTCTGCAGAATTCATTCTGTTGTAGCTTTGTGACTAGGGGTCCCAGCTTCTTACTAGTTTTTGGCTGGAGGCCACACTCAGTTCATAGAGGTTGTTCATGCAGCTGCTTTTGAATATCTTAATCCTTAAATGTTTGTTTCCCAAAGGGGAAAAAGTAAAACTGCAGCTGTTGCTTTAAATCCCCTGGAAGCTCCTTTGGCTGGTGGGGAATGCAACAATGGCTGCCTGCTTCTGTGCCTGTACTTCCTTGGTCAAAAGCAGCAATCAGAACACAGAACCTGACAGTTGGAGGACAAGGTCCTTATTGCTGCTCTGGCTCTGGCTCGTTGCACCAGGAGCGCAGGCATGGCTGCCTGCCCCGGGGTCAGGCAACTACTGCACTAAAAGCTGAAAGTGACCAAAATCAACCACAGTTTACTAGGCAAGCTTTCAAATAGACTCGGGAGTTCCAAAATAATTACACCAGGTTCTGTAAGTCCCATTTTTGTCAAAGTAGAGATAGAGTCCAGCTGCTTCCTACTCCACTAACTTCCTTGACGTTGTCTGGTCATATTTGTCTATCTCCCACCCTGTCACAGTCACTAGAATACACACATGCGCACACACACACAGCAGTCCTGCGCTCTGCTGTCTGTGAGGCCATGCTGAGCTCCAGGTGGGGCTCGTCGGGGTTTTTTCCGCTGTCAAAGTCAAAATACTGTCAGTTTTCCCACAAGTCAGTATACCTGCCTATATGTTCCCACACATGCCCTGCCTATTATCTTTATGGCTGGTTTCTGGTTTTGTTTTTTTAAAGATATTATTGGGGAATTGGGGAAGTAAAACAACAGCCAGTTGTCATTCAGTCTTAGTTGTGGAGGGTGCAGCTAGCTCACCTCCAAGTCCAGTTGCCATCTGGCCATCTGTCGGCAGCTCAGCTCAAGGTGCTGTGTTCAATCTTAGTTGCAGGTGGGCATAGCCCACCATCCCATGTGGGAGTCAAACCGGCACCCTTGTTGTTAGGAGCATGTACTCTCACCAGCTGAGCATCCTGTCGCCTGTTGGCAGCTCAGCGGCAGCTCAGCTTGGGCGCAGGTCACTGGCCCATGTGGGAATCGAACCAGCGACCCTGTTGCTCAGAGCTCGTCCTCTTAACCAATTCAGCCACTCGGCCGGCCCCTTGATGACTTTTTAAAAGCCTGCTCTTCGGAAAGTTTGTGGTTGGTTCCTTCCTCCTCCTCTCCACCAACATGAACACTGGCCTTCCCTCAGGGAGCCATATTCACTTGTCTTCTGTGTTTTACCTGGTGATCAGATGCAGACACATACAGATTTTCCTTGTCCATGCCCTCAAGAGGCAGAGTGTCATTGTTGAGAGAATCCTGGCTTGGTAATGTGACCTCAGACACATGACCTAACCTATGCCTCACTTTTCTCACTTGTAAAATGGGGATAACAGCCCCATCCTCCCAGGGGCACTATACCACCTACATGTGTCTTCGTGTAAAGTGCTCAGGGCGGTGTAGACACGGAAGCGTATGTGTGGGACAGCGGAAAGGCCTTATCTGTCTGCGTTAGCATGTCTCAAGCACAGAGTGGCAGGGTTACTGGGTGAGCACTTTTTAGAACCAGAGTCCCCGGCATCTTTTGGGGCTCTGGGCAGAGACGCCTGGTTGTGACCTTCCCGGATGCTGGACAAGGTCAGGAGGCTTTAGGAGAGTCCTGAGTTTGAATCCTGCTCCAGTCCACAGCTGTGTGACCTTGTGGGGTATTACTTAACTCTTCAGCCGCCATTTCCTTTTCTGTAAAATCAGATTAAAATAAAAAGATCTGATACAGCAACACGAATGGTTATCAAAAAACTTGGCAAGGCTGGCCAAGTGGCTCAGTTGGTTAAGAATTGGCTTAAGAGCACAAGCTCTGAGCAACAGGGCCGCCGCTTCGATTCCCACATGGGCCAATGATGCTGCACCCAAGCTGAGCTGTCATTGAGTTGCCAACAGGTGGCAGGATGGCTCACCTGGTGTAACAACAAGATTGCCTGTTGGATGGTGGGTTACGCCCACCCGCAACTAAGACTGAACTTGGCACCTTGAGCTGAGCTACCACCTGGATGGCTCAGTGGATAGAGCCTGTGCTCTTAACAACAAGGCTGCTGGTTCGACTCCCGCATGGGATGAATGCTACGCCCACCCGCAACTAAGACTGAACACAGCACCTTGAGCTTAAAGGCCACGAGCTGCCAACGGGAAGCCAGATGGCAACTGGCGCCCTCCACAGTGAAGATTGAAGAACAACAACTTGGCTGGTCCCTCTCCCCAATTCCCCAATAAAATCTTTTAAAAAAAAAAAAGATTACAGTATAAAAAAAAAAGTTGGCAAAAGAATCAGACAAAATGACATCATGTCAAAACAGTCCTTCCCAGGGCCGGCCGAGTGGCTCAGTTGGTTAAGAGCTCGCTCAAGAGTTTGAGCTCTGAGCAACAGCGGTTCGAGTCCAGCCCGAGCTGAGGAGCCACTGAGCTGCCAACAGGTAGCAGGATGGCTCAGCTAAAAAAGAAAAAACAAACAAACAAAACAGTCCTTCCCTCTGGGGAGGGTGATGTGTGGGAGGGGCCCAAAGGAGCCTTCTGGACTCCTGGAAATGCATGGCGTCTTGGTCTGAGAGGTAGTAAATTGAGTGAATACAGATGTAAAATGTCAACAAGTTGTTCATAGAGTGAAATCGATGAAGGACCCACCCTCAAACCTGCAGCCACAGCCTGAGAGGAGAGACCACCCAAGGGACGTCTGCCCTCTGCCTCCCGCTTCCACACGAGGGCTGGGAACCCTGCTCTGTCAGCACAGCGCTTGTCACTGCCTCATGCCCTGGACAGAGGGGCAGCGCTGCACGACTTGGGAAAGCCTTTGCACCCTCATATCGTCTAGTTCTTTGATATGAAAAGCTTTCCAGTTTTCCATACAGGTCCACCAAGCTCCACAGCTGCCACCCTGAGCCCTTCCCAGTGCTGAGCCGTCTGCAGCCAGCGTGCCCAAAGCTGTGCTCTCTGGCACCAGCTGTCCATTGAGCCAGGAGTCACCTGGATGGAGGGGTGGGCCAGACACAGGCCCATCCAACGCCCCTTCTCCCCTACCTGGGCGCTCTCCTCCCACTTTTTTCTTCTATTTCACTCACCACAGCAGCCATGGGGAATGGGTGAAGATGTGAGGCCACTGGCTCCAGGTCCACAGGAAGGGTCAGTGACATTGTGGAGAGAACATGGACAGTTTTGGAACCTGGACCTGGAGGTGACAGAGCCATTAATCCCTCAGGGGGCGAGTTGGAAGGATTTTTGAAGAAACTGACTGATGTGGCTGAGTTAAAATAAGTATATTTTAAAACTCGAAGAAAGATGAAACCAAATGTATGCTAAAGTAGCAAAGAAAGATAAACTCATCAATGCTCTTAAAGATCGTATTGAAAAATCTCCAAACAGAATACTTCACCAGAGTCAGAAAAAACAGCGGTAAATACATATATCAAATCATACTGTACACCTGGACTAATACAGTGATATGTCAGTTATATTCAATAAAACTAAAAAAAATTAAAATCCACAAACCTCTATAAAAAAGTTTGAAATCAAGTAGTTCATATATGAAAGTTATAGGATCGTCTAGGTTTGGAAAATACTGAAAACGGGCTCGACATTTACCTGCAGGCACTGGTGTGTGAATCCATCCTGCAGTGTGAGGGCGTCAAGAGCTGCTCTGCTCCAAGGGGAAACCAGCCTTGTCAAGTCAGTCACGGAACTAACAGCATTGGTGCTGGGGCCAGAACCTGGGTGTCTAAATGTCCCATTTCCTTTATGACTCTAAAAACAACAGTGGCAGAAAGTAAAATGGAAAGTTCTGGCAGAAACTGCACCGAGATAAAAACATGAATTTCTATTGGATATTCAATCAAGCAAATTCCCTGTGAAAAGAGAAGAACCTTCCTGAAGGATCAGCCACGCATGCGAAGAGCTGGGGCTCTCATCAGAGACCCAAATTCTGGAAACAGATCCTCAAAGGCCATTATCAAGGCCAGCTCATTTCCACACGAGAGAAACAGTTTAGGAAAAGAGAATGCACACTTCAGACAAAAGTTATCAGAAGGAATTCAAAGTTTAACAAAGGTTGGACAATTAAGTTCAAGAACTCATCCTAGAAAAAGTGCTACATACCTCATTGCTGAATATCACTACAGTCACCTTCGAAGTACTCCCCTTGGGAAGCTATGCACCAACGCCAGTGCCTAGTCCACCCTTCAAAGCAATTTTGGAACTCTTTCTCTGGAATGGCCATCAGAGCTGTTGTCGTATTTGGTATCCTAAATGTCATCAAAATGTCTTCCTTTCAATATTTCCTTTATCTTTAGGTAAAGAAAGAAATCACTGGGGCCAGATCAGGTGAGTAGGGAGGGTGTTCCAATACAGTTATTTGTTTACTGGCTAAAAACTCCCTCATAGACAGTGCCATGTGAGCTGGTACATTGTCATGATGCAAGAGCCATGGATTGTTGGCGAAAAGTTCAGGTCGTCCAACTTTTTCACGCAGCCTTTTCAGCACTTCCAAATAGTAAACTTGGTTAAATGTCCAGTTGGAACATCGTTGCAACAAGTTCACGAACTTAATTGTCAGACCTCATATGTCCGTGATATTTTGGGTGAAGCATCTGGCAGAGGCCTGAGAGACCCACAGAGAATCCTCTGAGCAGGCTGCTGAGGAAGAAGGAGCATCGAGCTGTGAGGTGCAGGGACCCAGGCTGGCCCCATGTCCTCCCCCAGGCTGTCCGTGTTCCTGATGGCCAGGCAGAGCCAGACAGTTGGACACGCACCTGCCTGGAACTACTGGCTGAGGCTCTGGTCCTCCCCTCAGACACAGGTGTTACCATGGGCACCCAGGGACCAGCCTAAGAGCACCTGTCTTTCCCTATAGTCAGGAAAACAACGATGCCTCCCAAGAATTCTCTCCAACAGTCTTCGTTGGCCCAACATACACTCCGACAACAGAAATGTCTACACTGCGAGCTGGATTCCCCCTTCTGTCCACACAGCCTGAGGTACGGCCTCCAATGCGCCAATCAGAAGACCCAAATACCTCAGCCAGACTGTGCTCGGTAATTTATGTACTGAAGTAATTTTTTTTCTCTTTTAGCTTCATTGCTTTTAGTTCAGAGATTATACAATGGTTCAAATCAGAATGTTGATAGAATGATTAATAACTGAAGAATATTGAAATGTGAATCATTTAAGTTAGTTGCTTCCACTTCATTCTATTTGTAGGTACTGTTAATACAGAATTTTGTTATTAATAAATCCTCTAAAGTAATCCATAAATACAGCAATAATTATTTTGTCTAAAATAATTTTGACCATTTTCTCTTTAAGTTTAATTGCTGTTATTTAGGTGATTGCACAGCTCAAATGGAAGCTTCATAAAACTATAATTTTTAGGATATGATTTATAAATGTACAATATAAAATGTGATCTTATTGCAAATTTATTTCTATCTTATTTGGCTTCTGGCTAGTATAAAAATAGTACTTTTGCTTTGCTACTTAAGTTTTTTTATTGGCCCAGAAAAAGAGCAAATTCTTATCTCTCCTCTAAAATAATGTTGAGTTCTCATAAATGGAAACTCAACAATAATTAGAGTCCTCTGAGACATAAAGGTGTACTTTATTTAAAAGTGAGTCTCCTGAGGTAACTGTTCCCTTTTTTCTGCCTAGAATGTGAGGCTGGGAGGAGAGGTTTGGGCTGGTGCCATGTCACTCACTATGTGATCGGTACTGAGAAGACCCTGGCGCCTCAGAGCTTATTTCTGTGAACCACAGGCTGGATTTAGTCTAGTGTTAAAATTAGTATGTTTACGTAATCATTTACAATCTTAAAAATATACACTTTTGTAAATTATAGCTTAATAAAAAATGAAAAATTTAAATAAGTTGCCTAGTGTGACATCAGCAACATGGAGGACTAGGCAGCCCCAGTCCTTACCCCACAGGAATCATTAGACAAACAACTAAACACTGGCTAAAATAATTATGGCAGCTCCGGGAATCAGGCAAAGACCTGTAACCAAGCAAAAGCCCAATCAAGAAAAAGCTATCGATACATTCTGGGGTGGCCGGTCAGCTCAGTTGGTTAGAGCGTGGTGCTGATAACGCCAAGGTTGCCGGTTTGATCCCTGCATGGGCCATGGTGAGCTGCACCCTCCCTAAAAGAGTCAACTATGCCACTGTAGCATGAAAGCAATGTAACCAATGACCATGGCTGTTCCCCAATAAAATTAAAAAAAAAACAAAAACTATATTCATAAAAGTAGGAAAACTGAAGGCATTTTTACCTGCCTTTGCCTCTCCCCCTCTCTGGTGTGGCAGCATGGTTTGGGGACACTGGCAGTTTGGTCCCCACCCCCTTTCATAAACCAGAGAGCAAAGCAGACCAAACATGTTCTTATATATAGAAAAACCTAAGAAACACACCAAAAAACCCTGTTAGGAACTAAAAAAATGAATATATACCACCTTCCCAAGGAAATTTATAGGTGTTTTTATCTCCTCACCCAACCCCTTTACCCCCCCAGTGATAAGGGAACAATATCACTTGATATTGTTAAGAAGGCATGGTCTAATGCAAACAGTAGTAACAATGTATTATGAAATTAATAATGCATAAAAATAAAATATGTAACATTAATAGCATAATGGGAAGGGAGAAGTGGAAGTTCACTGTTGTCAGATTCTTACTATTATAGGTGAAGGATAGTATCATTTGAAGGTAAGCTGATAAGTTCAAGATGAATATAGTAACTAGATAATTCCTTAAAAACAATGCATGTTATTCAGAAACATATAAAAAGGATAATGTACCATAACTAGGTTTTATCACACCACATTCATGAGGCATAGGAGCAAAAACAGGTCTGAATTATACTTAGCAGTATTTTATTTAAGATTTTCATTTACAGATGTATGCATGATATAAGTCCACACTGACTCTACATGAAATTTTGGAATTAAATATAAGCTATAAATTTTTAAAAAGTCATGCACTATTATAAAGAAACCCATATACCATGAGATGGTTAGACTAGTATTTCCCAAACTTTTCTCTTGTATACCAATTATTTTTCCTTTGTCAGGTATGACATTAAAAAGTTAATAACAATCATCTGTAGCAGCAGCATTTAAGGATACTATCAACAGAATGAAAGGGCAACCCACAGAATGGGAGAAAATATCTGCAAATCATATCTGACAAGGGATTAATATCTAGAATATATAAAGAACTCCTACAACCACCTGATTAAAAAATGGGCAACACATGAGTTGCCGGCGACAGCGTAGGCTGCAGCCCCTGTGGCAGTGGGTGACCATGGGCTACCGTATGTAGCCAGCAGCCAGCGTGAGAGGCCAGCAGCCGCAGTGAGCGGCCGTCCAAAAGCCGGCGACTGATCTGCCTCACCTGGGGAAGAGCGCAATGATGGTGCCAACTTGGGCCAGTGAAGCGACATCCTCCACAACTAGACTGAAGAACAAAACGACAGCAACTTGTCTGTTCCCCTTCCCCAATTCCCCAGCACTGTTCCCATCCCCCCAATTCCCCAATAAAAAAATCTTAAAAAAGAAATAAAAATAGTTGTTTAAAACAAACAAAAAAAAAATGGGCAACAGGTTTGAACAGGTATTTCTCCAAAGATACACAAATGGTCAATGAGCTCAAGAAAAGATGCTCATCACTAATCTTTAGGGAAATGCAAATCAAAACCACACCCATTCGGATGATTATCATAAAAAAGTGTTTTTATCAGAAAACAAGTGTTGGTGAGGATGTGGAGAAACAGGAGCCCTTGTGCCTGTTGGTGGGAGTGTAAAATGGTGCAGCCATGATGGAAAACTGGATGGCAGTTCTTTAAAAAACGAAAAATAGAATTGTAAGATCCAGCAATTCCACTTGTGTATAGTCCCAAAAGAATTCAAAGTTGGGAGTCAAACATGTTTATAGCAGCACTGTTCACAAGCCAAGAGATGGAAGCAACCTAAGTGTTCATCGATGGAAGAAGGATAAACAAAGTGTGGTGTATATATATGCAATGGAATATTATTCAGCCTTAAGAAGGAAGAAAATTGTCATGTGCTACAAAATGAATGTACTTTGAGGACGTTATGCTGAGTGAAATAAGCCAGTCACAAAAGGTCGCGTATTGTATGATTCCACTTAGATGAGATTCTTGGAATAAATTCAGAGACAGAAAGTAGAAGACTATTTTCCTGAGGCTGAGGGAGGAGAGAACAAGGAGTTAGTGTTTCATGGGGACAGTTTCAGTTTGGGAAGATGAAAAAAATTTTGGAGATGGACCATGGTGATGGTTACACAACGTGATTGTCCTTAATGCCACTGCACTGCACACTTAAAAATGGTTAAAATGGTAAATTTTGTTATGTGTGTTTTCCACAATAAAATAATAACAGTGCTTACCTTGAAGTAGTGTTTGGACAATCAGGACATATACCAGGTGTGCCGCCCACCCGCCCCCCACCCCCGCAAAGGAGCCCTTTCTCTGACCTTGAGCGACTCCTGAGGGCCTGTCTCCCAGCAACGCCATGTTCAGGTGAGAAAGCCGAGTCTTGTGGTCTCGGAGGCTCTGGCTCTGGTCTCCCAACAGCAGGTCCTTGATCTTGCCACTTACACATGGCACTCAGAAGATGCTGGATCTCCCCGGGAACGCTCTCCTGCCCTGGCTGTTCAAAGGTTGGTTTTCCGAGAAACCAGGGTCTGAGCCTGGGATGTGGTGTAGGCGAGTCTCAGATGGCACCTGGCCCTCTCACCAGTACATGGACTCCAGACTCCCTGGACCCAAACGCCATTCATACATCAACCCACACACACCATGTGATTCTCCAAGAGCAGAAAGGCAAACTTAATGTGTCAAATGACCTGACCCCAGACTTGGAGACCTTGTTACAGTGAGGACAGTCAGAGGGGCACCTTCTCCCCTCAGGCCTGGTGGCTGCATCACAGCACCTATTAGCTGCCAGTCGGCCATCACCTGTCATTTTCAATACACAGCTCCTGTCATTCTGAATCCAAGACACTCTCACAAAAACAGCCCTCCATGTAACTGTAAAATAACTTGCAATTAGCTCCAAAGAAAGAATGGGAGTGTCCAACCAGATAGACAATACCTGGCCCCTCAACCTTCAACCCTGTCACAGGGTGCAGGGGGAGCAAGAGAGAGGAGGGTCGGAGTCACGTTGGACAAGAGTTACTCCATTTCTCCATGGCTGGCCCTAAGCCCATGAACGAGATACGCTCTGGAAGCTGCAAGTCCCTTCTCTGTAAAGTGTGGGGGCTGCTGCCTGGGGGCTGCTGGGCCCATCTACAGGTGAGGACTGGACATCGGTATAAAGACCTCCAGGTGTAGCCATCAGTCCCACCCATTGCAGATGAACTGGCATCCCGGTCACAATCCAGCACCACCGCATCCTCAAGCTTTGCTTCTTCTAGCACATTGGGTTATGGCCCTCAGACTGGACCTCGTGGTCAAGTTTGAGTGACCTCAACTACAGGCCTCACCCCATGCTGGCCTGGGACAACGGGGAACAACATGGGGCACAGGGAAGGCCTGGGAGAGGCTAGGGCCTGAAAAGGGTTTCAAGCCCTGGCCCCGACTGGCCCGAGTTGTATAAAGACCATCCTCACAGCAGACGAGGCACTTCCAACAGGCGAGTCCTTTTATATTCAGCATCTTCGCTTTAGAACTAAAGCAGCACACTTCCATCCTCTGTCCTTCAGTTGCTCATGCTGGGACATCACAGCCACATGAGGCACTGTCCCTCCCACGTCCTCCAGGGCAGCGATCCTGCTTTGTCACTCCCACCTGAAGTGCAGGCGAACAGGACAAGCTCGTGGAGCTGAGCACTCGGAGATGCTCCAAGCACCAGGAAACGGCCCTGCTGGGAATGCGGCTCCAAGCTGAGGCCTCCAGCCCCTGAAGCAGCTGCCTGCTGGTGTCACCTCTGCACACAGGTCATAGGACAGCCACCCTGAAACGTGTAAACAAAGCAGAAGGGGACCAGGTTCCTGGGCGCCCCTCACACTATGGAGGTCAAGAACAGCATTCCTTGTCACTGTCCCAGAACAGGCTGAGTGTCTGCTTCAGACCCGAGTTCCAGGTGGAGGCCCAGGCAGCACGTGTCAATCACCACAAAGCTTCATGGGAGCACGGCCCACGCTGGGCAGGACCAGAGGCACGCTCAGCAAGAGGAAACACCTCACAGAAACAGGCATTTTAACATATAAGGAACAACACACCCTTTTATAAAATATTTATTCTAAAAAAATCACACTGTACAAATTTAGATAGAACATTCTCAATACTCATATTTATAAAATTGTGAACACACACTGGAGTTAACAGACAAACTTGTGTTGCTGTTTCTTTTTAAATTAGGAGGAAGAAGGGATTTTTTTTCCAGGTACAGTGATAGTAAATGTCTAGGAGACATCCAAAGAGCCGGCCAATAAAAAGTGTAAGTCACCTGCCGCTCTCCCAGTGGAACCCACATCTCAGCATGTGAGGAATGGTGGTCCCCGCAGGGTGATGAGACGAGGCGTGTGGATCCACATCAAACACTGAGATTCCCAGAGCAGTTCATACAGCGTAAAAGTTTGTGCTTAGAGAAAAACCAGCACGATTTGTTCATAATTCCTGTTTCTCTAACAAAGTGGGTTTTCTGTACACTTGTTACAAAGGCCTGTACAAAAGCATGAAGCGCCTATGGGGTACTACTTCTGAAAGAGTTAAAAACAGTCATAGGGAATTGCTTCTTACAGTTCCATCGGGGTGCTCACAAGGAGGGAGGGATGCGATAAAAGAATTCACAAAAGAACTCCAGGCCAGGGTCCCGGTTTCTTGAGAGGTCGTTATAAAAGCTTGGAGTAAGGTTCGGCTCTGCCATTCGATTCGCCTCACCATTGTAACAGCTCAGCTTCCTCCACAGCTGAATTAATACTCTTGCACAAGCGACCAGTAAGATAGATAATTCATCATCACAGTAAAACGACAGGACTTCTGAGAACCAAGTGAATAAGGCAGAGAGCTGGAAGCTGGTGGCTCGGGGCCTGAGGCACCCTTCACATTCCAGGTGCTGGGAGCAGCTGTCACAGCCAGGGGTGCCAGGCGGGGTCCATGCGGCACAGGTTGTCCAGGCTGTTGGCGGCGGCCACCAGCGTGTTCACTTTGCTCTCCCCGCCTTCAAACTGAGCGAGGTTGTGCAGGCGGGTCATGATGGCGGTGACAGCTTTCTGAACCAGGGACACCAGCTGTTGGCTGTCCATGTTCTCCGGCTGCCCAGCAGCCGAGAGAGGAGAGGAGGTGTCCTCCTGCGTTTTTTTGTGCCAGGCAATGATCTCGTCCCGAAGCACGGTTTTGAGGATGCCATCCACCTGTGCGAGGAGAGATTGAGACAATCCGTGTTTAACCAAGAATGACACAGAGGGACAGCTTCCCAACGAGGGCCGCCTGGTCGGGCAGCGGCAGCAGCAGGGGTAAGGCGTGTGCCCTGCGATGTGCTCGGGGGCCCTCCATGTGGAGCAGTGGCCTAGCCGCGGCGCCAAGGCACATTTCTGTGTGGTCTGCAACAGAGCCAGGGCCCACACCTGATGGCACCTGCTGCCTCACGCTGCTCTCTGCTTCCAATCTGTGTGTACCTGTCCCACTCCCCACATGTGAGCGCCTGTCGGGCCTGGTCAGGAAGGCCACTCCCAGCACTGCAGCTAAGAGGGGACAGATCAGAAATCCCAACACCCCTGACCTTATGCAGCTCACGCCCCAACAAAGAAAAGTATAACGTGCCAGCTGTGGAGAGAAGAGCAGATGAGGAAGGCTCGTGGGGGTCTCAGAGGGACCTGTGGTGAGGTAGGTCACACCCGGGTGAAAGTGGGAAGGAATGGAGGATGCAAAGCATGTGGGCGCTGCAGGGAATGTGGCTCAGGTCCAGGGAACAACACGCAGAGGCCTGAGCTGTGCGAGTCCCCTGGTGACGGTGGAGGACCCAGGATAGCCACCCCCAGTCCTCTGAGTGGCCATAGCTCCACCATTTCCTACCTGGGTGACCCAGGAGAGTTACGTGACACCATGCCTCAGTTTCCCCTTTATAAGCAGGGCATAGGAACAGAGCCTCCCCCACAAAATAATGTGAAGATTAAAAGAGTGCATAAATGGGGCCGGCCAAGTGGCACGTTGGTTGGGAGCTGGCTTGGGATGCCAGAGGGCCCCAGTTCGGATCCCACATATGAGGGCCAGTGACACTGCCCTCCACAGCTAAGATGCT